>NC_060126.1:284307834-284610865 GCF_021461395.2 Schistocerca americana
CCCGATGTACTATCTTCTGATCGGAAACCATTATCTTGTTTAATACACTGACCCCAGCTGTTTCTTGACTGAGGCTTTGAATTTCCGTTTTTACGCTTTCCAGCTTCCCTATCGGTTCAGACTTGTTAGTTATTTGGTCTTTATCTCACGGTTATCTCGTCATTGGTAGTCCTGCCTCACAGATACGGATGGGTGAATAATCCAGAGTGGTCTACCAACATGGAGGTCACCATGAAATTTTTCTAATTACAGGCGACGTGTCCTGCAGATACTCATTGTGGGTCTATAATGCAGTGGTTTCCATTGCATTCTGCATCCTCATGCGTTGATCATCTCTGAGTCTTCCGCCTTTTAGGGCAGTTCCCCACCCCAAGGGCAAGCGCCTGCCCTGAACCTCTGTCTGCTCCTGTGCCCTCTTTGACAACACCGCTGACAGAAAGAGGGTGACCCTTTAACACCGAAAATCCATGTAAAATAACTTCTGCACCATCCAAAATTTTTCGCCGTTTGATACCCGAGGATAAATTTTAGTATATTGTTAATTCTGGGTCTGTAAGCTATATTACATAAACCATAATTAATGCATTATGGAGGTAATAATGTATTTATCTGTGAACATTTATAATTGGTTGTTAATTATAGTGTAAGTATTGTAAGTTGCTGGATAACCACCAAGGGAAGTTTGTTCAAATGTATCGATAGCCACAACGAAATGGCAGTAGCTGTGCCGTTCTTTATCTTTGCGTATGGGCAATACACTATTGGCCATTAAAATTGCTACACCAAGAACAAATGCAGATGATAAACGGCTATTCACTGAACAAATATATTATACTACAACTGACATGTGATTACATTTTCACGCAATTTGGGTGCATGGATCCTGAGAAATCAGTACCCAGAAGAACTACCTCTGGCCGTAATAACGGCCTTGATACGCCTGGGTGTTGAGTCAAACAGAGCCAGGATGGCGTGAACAGGTACAGCTGCCCATGCGGCTTCAACACGATACCACAGTTCATCAAGAGTAGTGACTGGCGTATTGTGACGAGCCATTTGCTCGGCCACCATTGACCAGACGTTTTCCATTGGTCAGAGATTTGGAGAATGTGCTAGCCAGGGCAGTATTTTATGTGTCCAGCATGCCCGTACAGGACCTGCAACATGCAGTCGTGCATTATCCTGCTGAAATGTAGGGTTTCGCTGGGATCGAATGAAGGGTAGAGCCACGGGTCTTAACACATCTGAAATGTAACGTCCACTGTTCAAAGTGCCGTCAATGCGAGCAAGAGGTGACCGAGACGTGTAACCAATGGCAAACCATACCATCACGCCGGGTGATACGCCAGTACGGCGACGACGAATACACGCTTCCAATGTGCGTTCACCGCGATGTCGCCAAACATGTATGCGACCATCACGATGCTGTGAACAGAACCTAGATTCATCCGAAAACATGACGTTTTGCCATTCGTGCACCCAGGTTCGTCGTTGAGTACACCATCTCAGTCGCTCCTGTCTGTGATGCAGCGTCAAGGGTAACCGCAGCCATGGTCTCCGAGCTGATAGTACATGCTGCTGCAAACGTCGTCGAACTGTTCGTGCAGATGGTTGTTGTTTTGAAAGCGTCCCCATCTGTTGACTCAGGGATCGAGACGTGGCTGCACGATCCGTTACAGCCAGGCGAATGAGATGCCTGTCATCTCGACTGCTAGTGATACGAGGCCGTTGGGATCCAGTGCGGCGTTCCGTATTACCCTCCTGAACCACCGATTCCGTATTTTGCTAACAGTTATTGGATCTCGACCAACGCCAGCAGCAATGTCGCGATACGATAAGCCGCAATCGCGATAGGCTACAATCCGACCCTTATGAAAGTCGGAAACCTGATGGTACGCATTTCTCCTCCTTACACGGGGCGTCACAACAACGGTTCACCAGGCAACGCCGGTGAACTGCTGTTTGTGTATGAGAAATCGTTTGGAAACTTTCCTCATGTCAGCACGTTGTAGGTGTCGCCACCGGCGCCAACCTTGTGTGAATGCACTGAAAAGCTAATCATTGCATATCACATCATCCTGTCGGTTATATTTCGCGGCTGTAGCACGTCATATTCGTGATGTAGCAATTTTAATGGCCAGTAGTGTATCGGTAGCGCTGTGAGCAGAGAGAAGACACAGGAGCTTAAGTCTAAAAAGAGTATGGTAGTGTTTGCGGGCGTTCCCGCAGATGCGGTGTGCAGCTATGATCGCATAAATGTACGGCTCCTACGTTATTAATCAGTGGGTACTGAGAGAACTGTCGGGGTGGACAGTCGGAGGGAACTGGAATTCGAACTACTGCCTGTCTGATGATTATCCGTGACTCTGGAGACGACTCGAGTGTCGCAACCAACAGCAGCAGCAGCAGCAGCTCAACATTGTCGTCACCTACCTTCTTCATCGTCCGCACACCTACAACATCGCAAGACTTTTAGCTGATAGAGTATATTTAATATTATACAGGCATTACCCCGCATTTCTTTCATAAATATTAATGACTGACTTTCTTGAATAAGAACCCTCTATATTTAAAACTTGTGGAGCACCTGTGTTGTGCCGGCCGGAGTGGCCTAGCGGTTCTAGGCGTTACACTCTGAAACAGCGTGACCGCTACGGTCGCAAGTTCGACCCTGCCTCGAGCATGGATGTGTGTGATGTCCTTAGGTTAGTTGGGTTTAAGTAGTTCTAAGTTCTAGGGGACTGATGACCTCAGAAGTTAATTCCCATAGTGCTCAGAGCCATTTGAACCATCTGAACCTGTGTTGTCTTTGTCCTGAGACAGTATTACCAAGCAGGGTCCCTTTCCTTTCCATGCAACCACCGAATGCCGTAAAAATATGAAAATTGATTAACTATTTACTGCCATGTTTGTTAGTTTGTTAATGACCATCAGTAACTATTAATTCTTGTGGTGTATAACTGAGGCTTAACTAATATGAAATTTTGAGCATTAACATCACTCAAAGTAACGTTAACTTTCATTGTCAAAACTGAAAGTATAGCACAAATTATTCTGCATTTAGTGTAGTGAGTCACTTCCGCTAGCTTGGTACATATTTTATCGTTCTTATGTTAAAATTAACTATGTTAAAAGTAACTCAGTTGCTCAGTTGCTTAAAGGAGATCCAGTTCAGTCTTTCAAGAATTTAAAGTAAATTGCTTGCTTTTTCATAAATTTCTCATTACGTTACCCTGTGGTCACTCTAGGTCATTTTTTACATAACGAAGATTCAGTTACAGTCAGTCATTTATGTAAACAGCAAATTCATTACCTCTGCTTTCAAAATTTAGTATTTTAGAATAAATATTTGTAACTGTAAACTCAGTTCTTTCTGGTCCATTTATTTTCTCGTGAACTGTTGTGATGTGGACGCTTCCGTTGCCACAGCAGTGATTATTGCTTAATTTTTTGCCAATACTTTTCTTATGATTTTGGATACCCATTGCCTTAGTGAGCTGGCGACCGTTTCATAATCCCTTTTTTTGGCAAATGATTAATTTTCTTCCCTCCCCCCCCCCCCCCCACCTCCCCTCCCCCCTTCGACTGTGTGGTTCGTGAGCGGCTCCACTGTATTCCACCAATTTCAAAACTGTTATCAGTATTTAGATTAAGTTTAGAACAGATTCTTCCTTCAGGAAAGTCTGTTATACACTTTCGTCCTACTAACCGGTATTAATTTCCTTCGGTAACGGTGGTCTTACTCACTTCGAAAATTAATTAGGCATACCTGATCACGGTCATTTGTATCGCAATCCAATAGGCCGATTAGGAAGGAGGAGGTTACAATCCCTTATGCTGGAAGTCTTGGCCGTCGTTGCTGATAATTTTTATTCAGTCCTTATACTGAAATTAAGTACCGCTTTGGTAAATATTGAAAGATACTGTCCTTACGTCAGTATAAAGACATACACATACACCTGTTTGAATGTAATGATATGAAGGCAACTTATAGGTAATTTGTATTTACCAGTCGTAATGACTGTACTAAGGTACGATCTCATAGGATCACCCGCCCCCTCACACACACACACACACACACACACACACACACACACACACACACACAAATGGTTCAAATGGCTCTGAGCACTATGGGACTTATCATCTGAGGTCATCAGTCCCCTAGGACTTAGAACTACTTAAACCTAACCAACCTAAGGACATTACACACATCCATGCCCGAGACAGGATTCGAACCTGCGACCGTAGCGGTCGCACGGTTCCAGACTGAAGCGCCTAGAACACACACAAACACTTTTGTCGAACAGGGCAATAATGCGACGAAACTCAGCCATCGGAGACAGCTGCAACGTATTGTACGGATGTTATTCAGATTCGTTAAACTGCAGTTTCTGCGCAGAAATAACTTGTTCGTCCTCGTCCACGTTTCTTATTACTACTCCCTGACTATAACTTCGCATTACATCACGCCTCACTACTCGTAGGTCAACTAAATTGCCTCTCAAACAAGACGCTATCCTTGTTTTGCTGAATTACCTCACGAAGCTTGCACGGCCCAAGCTAGTGAACTCTTAGAAGCTGGACGCCGTGATACCGGAACTCATATAAATCTGCAGGTTCCCGTTGCCATCGTCATTGATGATGAAATTTGCTGAGCCGTAGGCTGCGCTATAATCCTCTACACGCTTCTTCATTGATCGACGTTTCGATCCCTCTCCTGGTATTTTTTTTTTTTTTTTTTTGTTCCACTGGTGGCCCTGAGTGGCTGAAAACTGACGAAGATAGTGTTGCATTCACATATAAAAGACAAGTAAGCCGCGCTTTTACAGAGAAGTGAAGTTACTGAGTAAAAATTTTCGGGCTGCTATTACGGGCCTTCGTCATTGGATAAATACTGAAAGCAGACACAGAAGGAGAGCGGTAATCCAAAATATTGTTGTGTCGTTTCGACTATACTTGCTACCTTTTGATGTTCCTCGCTAGTCTTGGCTGGGTGTTTATTTCCGAGATGGAGGATGGTCACGAATTTTTTGTAAAATTGCTTTCTCGGGCTAGTACGTGTACGTTCTTAAAATATATAAACCGGTCATATACTTCTCGGTGAGTCGCTACTGCTTACACTTTGTCTTAAGAGTGGTTAATGTTCATGCTCTTTAACGCGTTCTTTTATTCTGCTCCTAGTTTCGTCGATTTATGGTTTACCACAACCACGTCTCATTTCATACAGTTCCGCAGAGTGGAGCGGATGAAGCTCGTCATTTTCAAGTTGTAAGACATCATATACCTTGTGTTGACTGCAAAATGTAATGTTCTAGACTGTTGGTTCCTGCATTCAAAAATGATAACCTTACAGAACTTACAGAGTATTTCTCCTTCACCTTCTTTATATTAGTATTACTATTATTATTATTAGTAGTAGTAGTAGTATTGTTATTAGTATTACAACTTAATTTGAAGGCCCTGTTTGTCGTTATAGTCATATGCCACTAATTTTTCTGCAAGTATAATTAAGCTATGCTCCGAAACGCCTACTGTTACATTCAGCAGTTTTCAGCTTTCCACAGACATCACTTGAATCCTAAAGCAGATTCCAGTTGAGGAATCTAAAAGTCAATGCTCGAAGAAGTCTGAAGAAGTATGTGACTGGCGCAACAATCCAGATTTTATCTCCAAATAAGATCTCACGTGAAAAATAAAATGCAGATTTGGTCGAAGAGAGCTCTATTGTAAAGCTTCAGATAAATTGCCAAGTTATCGCTGGTGGCCATCTGGAGAAAAAATTACCTAGTCTCATAAACTTATAGCTGATGCTGAATTAGTGGATTAGAAGCCGATACTACTGCCGTACCGAGATTGAAACAGCAGCAAGCAACACTTGGCTGTCATTCTTTGTAACCAGACTTGGGTTCATGCAGATATCTTCACACTTAGTCGTGTGGAGTAAGAAATGGTTCAAATGCCGCTGAGCACTATCGGAGTTAACATCTGAGGTCATCAGTCTCCTAGAACATAGAACTACTTAAACCTAACTAACCTTAGGACATCAGACACATCCATGCCCGAGGCACGATTCGAACCTGCGACCGTATCGGTCGCGCGGTTCCATACTGAACCGCTCTGCCACACCGACCGGCGTATGGAGTGAGGGAAAATGACAAAGTTGATGATAACCCCCACCTCAGACGAGAATGCTAAGGTCTGTCTAATTTTTCCTACTCTCCGCCATAGTCATCTAAGTGATCCACACGACAGTAAATACGAGGGTAAGTCAATTATTATCAGCAAAGTAGTTATAAAATTTTATTGTAATCAAATAGGAAACTTACAAGAAGATCATTTTTCTACATACTCTCCATGCGTTTCAACGCACTTGGTCCATCGTTGTACAAGCTTCCTGATGCCCTCATTAAAGAAGGTTCTCGGTTGAGCTGCGAGCCAGGAACGCACCGCTTGTTTCACTGCTTCGTCCGAGGCAAATCGACAGGCCTTTAATGCCTGTTTGATTGAACCAAACAAGTGATAGTCGGAAGGGGCAAATTCGGGACTACATGGTGGATGATACAGTCAGTACTTCAAATTTGATATTCTGGAGCTTTTCAGCAGTGTGGGCAGCAGTATGCGGACGGTCATTGTCGTGCAACAGCACAACACCTTTTGACAGCAATTCTCGGCGTTTGCCTCGAATTGCAGGCTTTAGACTGGCAGTGAGCATCTCACTGTAACGTACACAGTTTATTGTTGTGCCCCTTTCCCCATAATGTTCCAGCACTGAACCTTGTGCGTCCCAAAAAACTGTAAGCATCAGATTTCCTGTCGATGGTTGGGTCTTGAACTAGCATGGCGAATTTGGGTGTTTCCATTCGATACTCTGTCGTTTACTCTCCGGCTCGTAATGATAGATCCATGTTTCGTCACCAGTAATGATCCTAAAGCGCCTAGAACCGCACGGCCACACCGGGCGGCCCCTTGCATCTTCAGCTTGAGCCGCGGCCTCTGTTCTATCCTGATCAGGGCACCGACACAGCGAATAGAATGGACTTTGAGTGGTAGGCAGTTCCAATGTTAACCACGTGATGTATTCACCAATTGGGAGAGGCCACCTTGGAAACATTTCAGAGTACGACCTGCAGCCAGCTGCACAAAGTCGGTTGCGTCGCCAAAAACGGTGTCAACCTAGTGGCAAACAATTTCTCAGTCCTTTCTGAAGACTGATGGTGGTGATGAAGACAGCTAGCACAACTCATGAAGTCTGAATAGCTATCGATTTGCCGTGTAAAGCCCAGACTCACGTGGATCATATATCGGGTAAGGGGACGTAGATAGAGAATTCGTTGGTTCTGTGACTTTTCCTGTAAACTGCTCGACTTACAGTAGCAGAGATTTGAAATCCTCTGGCCTCTTCTTCATACACGTATTATGCGCCGTCAAACAACCCCAAGCTGCATTTAAAAAAATCTGAATTTGCACACATACAAATTAATGTCATTCTGCGTTATACAGTGTCATTTACCGGCATGTACATGGTCGGGAGTAGGATGCATACCTATCATAATTCTTTTCACGCTGAAGACGAGCAGGACTTTTAGGCTGTGGGGAGGGCAACCGCACGCAACAGCAGCTAACAGGTCGAAGGTGGAGGGAACATCCTGTCACTGATAATTGCGGACAGAATCCCGACCAGCTGGCGGCTTTCTCTTTTGATGTTGGATCTCAGGGGGTTGAGCGATGGACACTCGCCATTTTAAAAATGGTTGTGGGCAGTTTTCTCGCGAAAGCCTCATGTCTCGGACAGGCACGTGCCAGTTCGGTGCCTCAACTGTGCTATTGTTTGGGACATTTCGGAGGAACTGTCACATTGCTCCTAGGGATAGCTTACAGAATGGCACCACTTGAAGCACCAGAATTATTATATTCCACTGGCACCCATCGCCGAAACGATTACCGCGCAAAGTCCTGGAAGAGATTGTGATAGACTGCTAACCTACTACGTTAGCACAATTTGTATTCACCATCGGGAAATCGCGAGGAGGAATGGTAGTGGGAGCCAAGACGAATTTTTTGTAAGGTCATAACTGGCGAAAGTTTTTCTCATCAACGACGAATGGCGAGTTCTGTCACAGCAGAGCGGCCACTCTCTGGGCGTGGGTTCAAATGGCTCCGAGCACTATGCGACATAACTGCTGTGGTCATCAGTCTCCTAGAACTTAGAACTACTTAAAGACTAACCGAAAGACATCGCACACATCCATGCCCGAGGCAGGATTCGAACCTACGAGCGTAGCGGTCCCACGGTTCCAGACTGTAGTGCCTAGAAACGCTCGGCCACTCTGGCTGGCCCTGGGCGTGGGGTGGAAGTGAATTACACGAGTTGGTTCCTGCGCACCGCAGGAGTCTGTTGTGTGCCTCGCCATCCTTGTTTCAGGGTAATATTAATAGCCATTTCACTTGTCCGGCCGCTAGGACAAAAACTGTGATTTTTTGCCCTCGTATTTCGCTTAGTCTCCAAGGTGGAGCCCAGCTCCATGCAGAGAATCCGACACTGGAGGCGACAATGACAAGCAGCCATCATCAGCACACCATCTTGTGCAGTACTGTCGGTAATATATGCAGTTCCGGCGTCTAGGGATTCAATTGATTTTTCAGCTGCCAGAAATTCCAAATCCAAGACTCTCACCAGTAGCATCTGGAGAACTAGTTTGTCTCCTACGGTGGTATTGTGGTAGCGCATCCGATTACCCTCCTGCTTATCGATATTATACATTTCAGCATATCTTCCGATGCTATCAGTACAAAATCCATCGGCATCATGAACTGTCACCTGGCGATTTAGTGAAGCGGAGGGCATTTGCGGTGTGGGCGTTTTAAAAGATGGTGGAAGATGACGATTGGTTGAGTAACATATTGTGGACTGATGAAGCTCATTTCACGCCCCGAGGGTCTGTCAACGCCCACAACTGCAGAATTTGAGCTACCGAAAATCCAAGATCTGTCGTGGAAACTCCATTGCACGATGAGAAAGTCTCGGTATGGGTTGGATTTACCACATCTACCGCTATCGGGCCTTTTTTCTTCGAGGAAATGCGTGTTTCTGGTTTTGTAACTGCTACCGTGACGGGTGAGAGGTACGCCGATATGTTACAGAATCGCATCATCCACAGTCTGGCTGATAAACACCTGCTGGAACGTACGATGTTTAAGCAGGATGGCGCTCCACCTCATATTGCTAGACGCGTGAAAGATCTCTTGCGTCGTTTGGTGACGATCGTGTGCGCACCCGCCACTCTCGTCATGCTTGGCCTCCCAGGTTCCCAGACCTCAGTCCGTGCGGTTATTGGCTTTGGAGTTACCTGAAGTCGCAAGTGTATCGTGATAGACCAACATCTCTAGGGATGCTGAAAGACAACATCCGAATCCAATGCCTCACCATAGCTCAGGACATGCTTTACAGTGCTGTTCACAACATTATTCCACGACTACAGCTATTGTTGAGGAATGATGGTGGACATATTGAGCATTTCGTGTAAAGAACATCATCTTTGCTTTGTCTTACTTTGTTATGCTTATTATTGCTATTCTGATCAGATGAAGCGCCATCTGTCGGACATTTTTTGAACTTTTGTATTTTTTCGGTTCTAATGAAACCCCATGTGATTCCAAGCATGTGTGTCAATTTGTACCTCTCTATCTACATTATTCCGTGATTTATTCAGTTTTAAAATTTATACTGAGTTTTTGATCACCCAGTACATGTATAGTGTACGACCATTTACATGACTGTTCCTTGTTTAAATTCACGATCAATTTTTGTCTTACATTTAAGGAAAAGCGGGCGTTTATCTTTTAAACAGTCACGCTCTCAAGAATCCTTTCTGCTTGTGAGTTTTGGAGTGGAATTTGATGATTTAATTTAATGAACAAATTATTTGAGAAGCTAGTCACCAACGCAGGGTTTATATCGGGGACATTATAAGAGTACAGTACACAACTTTTGCAGCAGGTTCAATGTAAGCCCACTTGCGTTTGATCTGCGTAACGTAGTGATTCTGTACCCTAACTGGCATATCAATTAAGGGTGCCAAAACAACAAACATGTGGTCAGTGTCCATATATCATTACATACAACATTACTATGAAATAAGCAGTTAAGTGTCTAGCAGAGGGATTCCACCTTCAAGCTATTCCTCTACCGTTCTGCTCTCCTCTACATCTACGTCTTCATGGATAATCTGCAAATCACATGTAAGTGCGTGGCAGAGCGTTCATCGAACCACCTTCAGAGTAATTCTCTATTGTTCTAATTGGAACGTCCCCTTTGAACAATTATACATGACTGTGCTTAAACTGACACACAATATTTCTAGCGCAACGCAATCTGACTTTCATAATCCCTACAAAAGAATGGCCCTGTCTAACATTAACCTATACCTTTCACAAATTACTTACCTCACAAAAATCTTTGGTTCTCGAACTACTGCAATACAGCGAGCGCCACTACTGCCAGTGATTTTCATACAGAGCGCTACGTGGCGTTACCAATATAAAAACCTAAACAGCCTACTTACATAGCCCCCATGCTCCCCACAAAAAATTTTACGAATTACAATAACAAATAAATCAAATTCACACACTTATTGATACAATGTTGGTCAAAAGCTAAAATTTTCTCACAGTCCATAAAGACAGCTCTGATCGTCCATCACAGTAAAATAGCAGTGTTTTTCTTAAAGTCTGAGCAGTAAAAGAAAATGCACACGGAAGTAGTGGATTTCCATGCAGTCTTGAAGAAGTAGCGTTGTTCTTCAACCGGAAAGACAGTGCTGACTCTTGACATGAAGACAGGTAATGGGCCACAACAGAGCAAACCCACAGCAGAGTCAGTCGAAGTTTTGAAGAATATTGGTAGGTAGGTCATCACAGAGCAGACCCACGGTAGTCCTGGTAGAGAGTATGGTGTTGGTGGGCCACCAGAGGTGCAGACCCACTGCAGTCCTTGTAGAAATAATGATATTGGTGTGCCATCAAAGACGCAGACCCACAGTAGTCCTCGTCGAAATAATGGTATTGGTGAGTCATCAAAGGTGTAGACCCACGGTAGTCCTTGTAGAGATGGCTAGCAGCCATCTGCTGTGACTGTGCAGGTGCACAATCACCATTGAAGAGTCTTGCAGAGAATATAGCAAGTCCATGAACCACCAGTTGCGCACTCACAAAATTTTTTTTGAAAAGTCCTTAGAACCAGCAATGTTGTTATCCAGTCCCTTGCTGAATTATTAACACACATGCAAACACTAACAGTCCCTACTTCTCACATATTGTCCATATACTATGACCAACAGAAACGTGTGCAGTGAAATGTAACTTACAAGTTAATTAATTTGATGAACTGGTGTCAATTACAATTTTATAACATAAGAATACAATAACAAAGGTACAAAATACATCATTAAAGAGCATAACAATACAGATAACATTTGTAGTAATAGGGGCTTTACAAAAGAATACAAATAAACATATACATCAGTGTTACAGGACTAATGACATAAGTAAATACATAAAAGATCAGAATAACTTTTGAAACATCAACTTCACACATGAGCATTAAAACAAAACAGAATAAATAATGTCTAAACATCTTTACAAAGTAAATAACATAGTATTAGAAAAATTCTACAACATAACTCTCATCAGCTAATAAAGACAGGAAAAACACAAATAAACAAGGGTACAGAAACACATAGCGGAATGATACAAAAGGGCAGGACAGGGTTTGTTTTCAGTGTGACATTTGGTACTGCAGTCCAACCCAAAACTTCATTCCATAGATCTTTCCTCTTATTTCAACATTTGTTTCCACCAAAAAAATCCTATTCAAGCATGCTTTCTGTATTTATATGTTCACATTTTTATTACCTCATTATTTATTTTCCATTGTCTTACCTCATAATTTATTTCCAAGAAAACCCTACCTAAACCTGTTGTCCCTAAACCCTGTTTTTTTGTACATATCCACTTTCAAAATACCTTTCTTTGGCAAAACCATTTTCTTATAGCTTCTCAATGCATTTCTTCCAATTCATCACTACTCGTTCTCTTATATAGCCTACCCCATCTTAAGCTAACTTAAATCTACTGAGCTCAGATGCTAAACTAAGGGACGAGGCAATGCAGCAGCGCAAAACAATTAACACAAACAGCAATGGCAAAAAAATTCCAAATTGGCAAAGCAAGCAGCAGTAAATCTAAATTTGGAGAGCAAATGCAACATTACAACTAATATGAGAAGATGTGCAGCAACAAGAAAAATAAATCAGTAGTAAAACTGGCTTCACAGAGTAATACAAAGTGAAATTTAGTAGCAGTATGCCTGGCAAACAGCAGCAGCAACTGCAATAACTTATATCTAAACATGACGTAGCTCAAGCAGAAAAAATATTACAGTAAAAATGGCCATTTTTAATACCTATGTCACATCTTAACACTAGAGTGATGCATCACAAAAACTTACTCAGCAAGAAAGTTACCAAGTCATTACAAAATTATTTTTGCAATTCCTGTGAAGGGAAATGTCTATTTGTGCTCTCTTTTCTAAGAAAGTATATCATAAACGTATTCTTTACTGGGTCTGTAGACAGAAAATAGTGATATTAGTACATCTATTAAATTTTATAATAACCAATGCTGCAGTGCAGCTAGAAACTAGATATTAAAGAAAATGAGCAAATATGTACAAAGGAAGGCATGAAACATCATTCATTAGCCATATGGCATTTCATAAGGTAGTAAGAAAATCTCTCAACTAGAAAGACAGTCGTCATAATCAGGTGTATAGACATAAAAATATTTCTCATCATTTCATTAGGCATTTCAGTAAATATCATAAGTTAAGAGCTCCACAGTATTATCATATGTTTTCAATTTGAGTGTGTCGTATTTGTGATGCTTTCTACAAAGGAATGTCAATAGCGAGGATAATGGCCCCTTTTTCTTCCACCTGTGCCTCGGAAAGGCACACAAAAATGGCTTTTTTCCAGGCGACTGTCGTGCAGCTTTGTGCCCCTTGGTGCCCACGACCCCATACGTGAAGGTGGTCACTTAACTTTCTTACTGAAATATATACGACACCAGTTTCCATTACAGTGGCAGTCTCATACAAAAAATTTCACAGGTCGAGGATTTGCGTTGCACATTTGTAGAAACAAAATCCTATGAATATAACAGTGTTCAAAAAGTTGTCATACATTCGCGCATTTACACACATTTCATAACTCTTAAAGTACGATTCTTGGTTTCCAGCATCCTTTTCCTCAAATCAGAGTCCCTAACCACTACTCATTATTCATATACGTATTCGTCGACACTTCTTCAATATTTCATCATAATAAATACGTAGCATAATCAAATTCCTCATATACGGTAGCATCATCTTATTGATCATACACATACCTCAACAGCAAAATACACGTTGTTGTTGTAAAAATAACATTATAACACCTCAGTCAAATCTCAAAAACGTCGTAGCTTTCTGCAATAATGTCAAAACCTAAAAAAAATTCTCTGCTCATTTCAATAGTGTCATCTACCTTAAACGTACTTTAAAAATCATGACCCCATACCAAATGCGACATTCAAAGCTCTCATAGTATCACAATGGTTCCGAAAAAATATGAACAGTTCCCAAAGTACAGACAAAATACAATTTCGTAGGTGTGAAGTTATCCAACTGTGTAATTGCGTAAACATCTGTCACTGATGTAGTAAAAAAAAAGTTTGTTTCTCTGTTAAATAACCAGGTAGCTGTGTAATTCTGTGTTGGAGAAATATGGTACCGATGTGTAAAGTTGTATAAGCAAATACAATATTAGCTAGGGCGCCTTGTGCTTGCCAAACACATGGTACACAAAGCAGGCGTGTACCCCCCTGAGGATTAATGTAATTATACCCTCAGATGTTACAGATTACAGCAATGGAATGAAATGTATCACGGAAAACCTTTGTATCATTGTACTTCAAATATCTTTAAAAATAAATGATTTAAGTACAAAATTAATCACTCAAATTCGTGTCCTGTAGCGCTAAATGTGCGTCTCGCTGTAAGATAATCCCTGTGGAAGTGTCGTAGTTATTGTCCTCCGAAAGCTAAGTTCTGCAGAAGCCAATGTACTTACCTCATGACAAACAAAAGTGAAATGCTTTGCGTATAGACATCTTACTTATTACGTTTATTGCCATGATGAAGAAAGTACTGTGCTGTAACGTATTGTTGTGCTACGGATAACGCAGTCTCATTGTAGCTATACCACAAAAGTTACTACTAAAACATGTTTTTCTTTCCAGAATAATACAGAAAAACTGTGCAGATATAAAACAGAAACACTGCAAAAGCCACATTGTAAATTTTCACTCATTAGTAACGTCATGAAAAAATTGTGTAGCTGTCACATAAACTAACCACTGTTCCATCTGGTATCTCACTGAAAGTACTTTAAATCCAGAATGTATTTTCAAGTAAACCAAATTGTTGCATTAAATTCTCATTAGCAGTACCAGTATATGTTTTAAGTATGTAAGCCTTATAGTCGTTACCTAACCGTGCAACTAACAAGCAAGAATGTACACACACAATAACACTGTGACGTCTGTTCACTATAACAATGCATTCGTAATTTCTGTTTAAATACGTTCTCTTGGTTCTTGATTGGGTATTTAATTTCAAACATTGATGCATGGTAACAGTTTCTAAGTCTGACAATGCATACTAGAAATCTGAAGTGAAAAGTTATATGGCAAAGACAAAGTTAAAAAGCACATTATCTCTCAATAAACAGTTTTACATGTGAAATGTGGTGCAATCCTTTACGCTTCCTAGTACGCAGAGTTTCAACCTGAACGCAATTATCGTGCGGTATATGTCGGTAAAGAATACTGGAATTTTTCTCGAGGTTAGCGTCTATGTTATTTATCTCTGAGCCAGCCGGCGCACGCGGCTGCCTGCGGTGCGAGTCATTGTCTGTCTCTTTGTTGGCGCACGTCGTTGTTAGGATTAGGAGACCTGACTTCTGCAAATTCACCTTGTCGAGAAGGCCCTGCCCTGTTTGAAGCTCGCCAATTCTGATGGAATTCAGGTCTGTCGTTTTGTCGGTAGTTTACATATTTTCTTCTTTGTCGGTCATGTGGTGGAGAATTTCTCCCGGAATCATAACTGCGTGGTGGACCATTGCGTCTGAAGTTATTCTGTCTCCATTGATAATAATTATTTTCGTTCCCATATCGTCTGTTTCTATGGTTATCTCTGTCATATTCATTACTACGGAAATGCGATCTTTCTCTGTAACTATTACTCTGCCAGTGGTTGTCATATGGGTGGTGTCTGTTTTGTTCACGATTTGCGTTGTAAGAATAGCCTTGTGTCCAGTTATTACTTCTTTCGTCGTGGAATTGTGACGGATGTGACCGGTAATTGTTGTGCTCCTGTTTTCGCGTCCCGCGATTCTCAATGTCGATTTCCAATTCTTGTAAGAGTCCCTGAAAAACTTCAGTGTCGTCTTTGCAACGTTCTGCCAAAATAATATGTCGTAAATGTTCAGGCAATTTGATTAAACAAATGCGGATGAGTTCTGAGGGGCTGTATGGGTTTGTAATATACTGATTCTTATGTAACATGTCTTCGATATTTCACAAGACTGGAAGATTCAGATTGTTCGAAATGTTTCTTCATTATGATGCTATGTTTTACTCGGTCTTGTGTAGCTTGAGACCAATATGCTGAGAGGAAGGCATGATAAAATTCTCCTTCACTGTGACAATCGTGAATGACCGATCGCATTCTTACAGCTGGTTCATTCTCTAAATAGCCACACATAAATTCTAATCTGTGCTCTAATGACCAGTTGGAAGGAAAACAATGAGAGAATTGATGGAGCCACGCTTTTGGGTGAATGTCGCTGCCAGAATTCTTAAATGTTTTAAATTTACGTGTAGTAATGAACAGCTTATAGTCAAAATCATCATGTCGGCGAGTCGCATATCGGTCATTGTTATGTCGTTTCGGGGGTTCCATTTCAAAATTCGATGCACCTTGCCAATTTCTTTCATAATTTCCGAAATGCGCTGTGTTATTATTTTGTGGCTGTTCCGTATTTCTATGTCCCTCTTCCCGTATTGGGGCGCGAGTGTCCTCTGAAATACGTAATTCTTGTATTACCTGTGTCAGCTGATCTTTTACTTCCCGGATTTCTCTTTGGTGTTGCGTATTAATTTGATTCTGATTTTGTTTGAATTTCCTAATTTGTTCGCACTCTTCTGTGTCATTAAACACTACCGGTTTTGTGCCATTCAGATTATCATCTACCTTCGTAGATAAATTCTTTAGCTGATCCGAAAGTTCAACTACTTTCTCTGATAATGAACTAATTTCCTCCATGTGTCTTTCGGAACCCATTTTCAGAGTATCTACTGTGTCCTTTAAGTTTTCCTGAGTTTTTGCAAGTTGCGTAACCGAATCGGTGATGCAACTAAGTCAACTTTAGCTTGCAAGGTCTCATGATTTTCATGAACAATAGTTTGCAGTTCTTTTATGGCTGCTTCGTAATTCTGTAATGCATTTTCATGACGCGAAAAAATAGTTTGGAAATGCTCACAAATTTGTGTGTTTACGTCATTACAGACTTTTGGACATTTCGCTTCGATTTTATGTAACTCAGTAGTTAAATCTTCACGTGTTTGATCAAGCGTGGTGTCTAACTTCAGAAGATTTTGTTCCATTGTGTCTACATTTTGAAGCTTTTGCTGTGTTTGTCTCTGATTTTGTTCCATTGTGTCTAACGTTTGAAGATTTTGTTCCATTATGTCTAACTTTTGAAGCTTTTGCTGTGTTTGTCCCATTTGTTGTATTAATTGCAATAATAATGTATTAGTGCCTGGAATCTGTTCCTCTATGCTTTTCGGCAGTGCATTTGCACCGGCAACATTCACATTTTGACAAGCAGAAAATGTGTCTTGGCGTATTTAAGAAAACGGGAGGACGCAAAACCTGAATCTACAGTATCGATCGATAATGCTTCCCTGTTCACTAATTGTTTCACTGTCTACGCCATTATTTGCCGCCCGCTCCATTTCCCTATGCACAATTACCAAATTACTACTTTGAACATAAGTTAATTCATTACACGGTGGCGCTAACACACTGCTTTCGTCTTCACTGTCATTTCTCAGTTTACTTTGGAACCTAGTATTACGTTTTTCACACGCCATTGTTGTCACAATATTTCACACCACAACACAGAAAAGCACAATTTGAAGAGCAAAATAAGAAAACACATTAACATAGCACTGAAAATAATATCTAGTTAATTGCAAGCGCAGCTGCGAAATTCTTGTTGCAAATCTACATGCATGCCACAACAACAATGAAAGACTGCAACTACAAAGGAGATTCTCTCTACAATTACGCGCTAGCAATAAACAATAGCTACAGTAATCACACAAACTACAAGAGAAAATCAGAAGATTCCAGTGAGGTATCTTCGGCTAAGGGTCGACATATGAAACGTCCCCTTTGAACAATTATACATGACTGTGCTTAAACTGACACACAATATTTTTAGCGCAACGCAATCTGACTTTCAATAATCCCTACAAAAGAATGGCCCTGTCTAACATTAACCTATACCTTTCACAAATCACTTACCTCACAAAAATCTTCGGTTCTCGAACTACTGCAATACAGCGAGCGCCACTACTGCCAGCTAAATAAAAGATTCAAACTACGGAATGCACTAACTACTGATAGGCATAGTTAGCAAATGAAAGATTTTGATAGAGAGCAAACAATGCATTTACCATAATAGTGTTGAAAAATCATAATATACATAGCAGTTCATGACATCCAGTCTTACAAATTTCAAAACTCCGCCATTTCTCTCCCCACATCCACCACTGCTGGCGGCTCACCTCCAACTGCGCAAAGGTACGCGCTGTTCACATCCAGCAGCCCAACACTACAATGGCAGACAACAATGCAAACTAGCCACAGACTGCACACAGCACAGCCAGTGATTTTCATACAGAGCGCTACGTGGCGTTACCAATATAAAAACCTAAACAGCCAACTTACAAAATATCGAACAGTGCGCGGAAAAAACGAACATCCATTTTTTTCCGTGCGAATTCTGATTTCCCTTAATGTAATATGATGATCGTTCCTCCCTATGTGGGTCTGCGTCAGTAACATATTTTCGCATTCGTGGGACAAAGTTGGTGAATGAAATTTCGTCAGAAAATTCTACCGCAATTAAGAAAGCCTTTGTTTTAATGATGTCCTC
The DNA here is from genome assembly GCF_021461395.2 of Schistocerca americana. NCBI lineage: Eukaryota > Metazoa > Arthropoda > Insecta > Orthoptera > Acrididae > Schistocerca > Schistocerca americana. The sequence goes on from NC_060126.1 coordinate 284,326,158, forward strand.
TCCAAATCCTGTATCATGTCCATGACACTCCCTCCCCTATTTCACGATAATACAAAACATGCTGCTCTTTTTTGTTCTCCATGTACACCGCTAATCCTACCTGGAGCGGATCCCGGACCGTGCAGCAGTTCTCCTAAAGAGGACGGACAAGTGTAGTGTAGACAGTCTTTTTAATTGATCTGTTACAATTTCTTAGAGTTCTGCCAATAAAACGTAGTCTTCAGTTAGCCCTCCCCACAACATATTTTATGGGTTGTTTTAAATTTAAGTTGTTCGTAATCGTAATTCCTAGATATTTATTTGAAGTTGAGGCCTTTAGATGTGACTGATTTATCGTGTAAGCGAGGTTGAAAGGATTCGTTTTAGCACTCATGCGGATGGCTTTATACTTCTCATTATTTAGCGACGACTGTCACTTTTAGCGCCATACAAATGTCTTTTCTTAAGCTATTGCAATTTGTTTTGTTCTTCTGATTATTTCAATAGGCGATAAACGACAGCATCACCCGCAAGCAACCTAAGACATCTGCTCAGGTTGTCTCCTAAATAGTACACGCATATAAGAAATAGCAGAGGATCCTTAAAACTACGCCGGCAGGTTCTAGGCTCTTCAGTCCGGAACCGCGCTGCTGCTACGGTCGCAGGTTCGAATCCTGCCTCGGGCATGAATGTGTGCGATGCACTTGGGTTAGATAGGTTTAAGTAGTTCTAAATCTAGGGGACTAATGACCTCGGATATTAAGTCCCATTGTGCTTAGAGCCATTTGAACCATTTGAACCTTTAAAACTACCTTGGGGAAAGCCAGAAATCACTTCTGTTTATTTTCCGTCAATTACTACGAACGAACTGGGACGTCTGTGACAGGAAATCACTAATCCAGTCACGTTACTGCTACGATATTCCATAAGCGTGCTATTTCATTACAAGTCGCTTATGTGGCACAGTCTCAAAAGCCTTCAGGAAATCTAGAAATATGTAATAAATCTGAAATCCCTTGCCAACAGCACTCAGTAATTCCTCTGGTTAAAGAGTCGGTTGTGTTTCACAAGAACGACGTTTTCTAAAGCAGTGTTGACTCTGTGTCAATAGACCGTTCTGTTCGAAGTAATTCATAATGTTCGAACACAATATGTTTTCCAGAATCCTGCTACATATCGATGTTAACGATATGGGCCTGTAATTTAGAAGAATACTCCTACTATCTTTCTTGAATACTGGTGTGGCCTGTGCAACTTTCCAGTCTTTGGGTACGGACCTCCCGTCGAGTGAGTGGTTCTATGTGATTGTTAAGTATGAGCATACTCTGAAAGGAACTTAATTAGTATTCAGTGTGTACCGGAAGAATGCTTTTATTAAGTTATTTAAATTGATGCACCACTCCGAGAGTATCTACTCCTAAATCTTTCATGTTGGCAGCTCTTCTTGATTCGAATTCTGGTGTATTTATTTCGCCTTCTTTGGTGTAGGAATTTCGGAAGGCTATGTCTAGTCACTCTGCTTTGGCAACAATGTCATCAATAGGATATCCATTGCTATCGGGCAGAGGAGAAACTGAAAATGCCGTGCAACTAACCTACTTTACGTATGACCAGAAATTCTGGATTTTCTGCCAGTTTAGAGACAAAGTTTAGATATGGAAACATCTATAAGCATATTGCATGAACTTCCGAGCTTCAATGAAAGGACGTCCGTCTTATAGATATTGCGTTCGTTTATCTTTGACATGCATTTATCATAGTTTCTGCAACAGTGTGCTGGCACATTTTGTGATCCAAGTGGGATCGGCTCCGCTGTTTATTAATTTATTTGATATAAATCTTTCAATTGCTGTTGATACTAATTGTTTGAATTTAAGCCACATCTAGTTTTTACATAAATTGCTTATTTGGAAGGTGTGGGGGATTGTCTTTCTGGAAGGCAACAGGCGAATTTTTATCTGTTTTGCTGAACGGGTATACTTTTCGTTTATTTTTGGAGGATTTGGGAGTTACTGAATTCAGTCCCGTTTCGACCACCCTGTGTTCACGAATCCCTGTATCCGTTTTGATGCTCGTTATCAGCTCAGGACTATTTGCTGGTAAGAGGTCTAGAGTGTTTTCACAGCCGTTTACTATTCGCGTTGGCTCATGAACTATCTGCTCGAAACAATTTTCAGAAAATGCGTTTAGCACAATTTCGTATGATGTTTTATTGGTACCTCCGCATTTAAACATTTATTTCCCCAAAATATCAAGAGTAAAATAAAGTCACTGCCAACTATAATTGTATGAATCGAGTACATGTTGGAAATTAAACTCAAGTTTTCTTTGAAACTTTTAGCAATTGTATCATTTGAGTTGAGAGGTAGGTAAAATGATCCAATTATTATTTTATTCCGTTTGTCAAAAGTGACCTCTGCCCATACTAACTCACAGAAAGCATCTAATTTAATTTCACTACATGGTAAACTACTTTTAACAGCAACAGACACGCTACCGCCAACTGTGTTTAGCGTAACCTTTTTGAACACCGTTAAGTTCTTGGCAAAAATTTCGGCTTATCTCCGCCTTTAGGCAGCTTTCCTTTTTTTTATTTATTTTTTTTTCAAAAAATTGCATTCAAACGAATAAAATTCATGAAGTTGGACACTTCGATATTGTTTTAAAATAAAAAAAATATTTAGCATCGCACAAGGTTTTTTTATTTTTTTTATTTTTTTTTTATTTAGGGAGGAGGAGGAGGGCGGGGAAGGCAGAGCGATCAGGGGTCGTAACCCGAGGCCTGGTCGCAGTGTCCCCCTCGTCCGTCAAGGAATCAGGGATGGGAAGGGGATATCTTTTGTGGGAATTATTATTTATTTATTTTTTTTATTTACTGTTTTAATACATTCTTAATGTGGTTTTACTTTATACCACAACAAAAATAAATGTATCTAGCACCGCATCGTGCTCTGAGAAAAAGAAAACAATATCTCGGCACGTTCCCACACCGAGGTAATGTATATGGGGAAAACGAAAAAAAAGTGCTTTATACAGGATGCAGAAGGGTGTGTCGCTACTCTCCTTACGCTTCATCATCCAGGTACGTCTTCACGTATATCATGTTGTTCCACCGAGAATCGAACTTCGTCATGTCAGCTCACTCAATGGGTATCTTCTCCTACCTGTTGATGATCCAACTGCGTGGAGGGTCGCGTAGGGCACTCCCTAAGTAGTTAGAAAAATACTGTCTGTATTTTGGGTTCCGTACGATCTTGCAATGACATTCTTGTAGGTAGTTCCAAAAGTCTAATACATCTTTAGGTCCATCGTGAAATAAGTAGTGTACCGCATGCGCACGGATCCACGTGACAGCGTTGGTCTTGGCGCGCGGGATATACTGTTGATCCGGAAATAGTAGAAACCGAGGTGTAATGTGTTCCGGAGTCACTCGTAGAAAATACGACAAAATTTGTCGCACCAAGCGCCATACGTCTTCTGCCGCTCCACATGTGAGACGGTGTTCGTCCGTGTCTGGTATCCCACAGTCTACGCAGAGAGGCGATTCCGCCATGTTTATCTTGTGGAGGCGTGATCGGGTGATCTGTTTACCATTGACTGTGATGTACCATGTGGATCGGACGGCTGTGTCCAGTGGAATCGCGTGAATCGTCTTCCACACCACCTTCCAATTAACCTGAGGGTTTTGGGTTTCCATGATGTTTGGTGGGCGCCTTTGCTGTAGGACATGATATATATCCCGCGCCGACGCCTGTTTCGTCGGTGGTACTGCGATACGGACATAGCTGTGTTCAATGTAAAAGTTCTCGAAGTATTAGAAGGGTGGGGGTATGTCTTGCGTCGTCAATGGGGGCATAATGGAGGGCGGAGCTAAGGACTCCAACAGCAAACCTGTCAAACCTTCCGGGTGGTGGCGCCACAGCTTGATGTGTGAGCTGACATACAGGGCCACAGCTCTGTCGTGGACATGGACTAGACCAAGACCTCCCCTTTCTGGGGGGAGGGTCAGTGACTCATAACTGACTTTGAAGAGCATGCCTGTACTGACGCAGGCTCCGAATGCCGCTAATAGACGTCGAGCTATCAGTAACGGTATTGGGAGAACACGCGCTATGTGTGGAAGGCGCGATGCGAGGTAAACATTGACGAAGTGTGTCCTTTGGAGAATGTCGAGGGTCCGCAGACGAAGGTTGAAGATCTGGACCCGAATTTGTTGTAATAAGCGGCGGTAGTTAAGAGCCGCGGTGCGCCGGATGTCGTCGTGAAACTCTATTCCGAGACATTTGATAGTGCCACGAAGCTGTAGGGGTTCGACACACGCTGGGGTCAACCCGTCTCCTATGGCCATGGCGACCGATTTGGTGACGTTGAGACAGCTGCCGGAAGCCACACCGTACGTGGTAATCCATTCTAGTGCTCTGTTGACATCGTCGCGGTTGCGGAACACGAGAACCAGGTCGTCTGCATATGCTGTACAGCGAAATGTGACGTCACGTAGGGTAAGACCGGTGAGGCGTTGACGGAGACCACAGAGGAGCGGTTCCAGTGCCAGAGCATATAGTAACGTCGACAAGGGGCAGCCTTGACGGACGGAGCGGAAAATCGGGAGGGACTGCGAGAGACGCCCGTTAACGAGCACTTCGGAAGTCGCCCCTCGGAGTTGGCGCATCATGACGTCTGTGAATTGCTGTGGGTACTGCATGTGCTAGAGAACGGAAGTTAGGTACGCGTGATCCACTCGATCAAAAGCTTGGCTAAAATCTAGTGATGCCAGCGCTCCCGGGGTGTGGCGTGCCCTTGCTAGGGCTGTTAAGTCACGGTATCGACACAGTGCTGTGTGGATGTTGTTGATACCCCCTAAGGAAGTCTGATCTGGCGAGATGACGTAAGGTAGGGTCAGTCGTAGACGGTTTGCTAATAGTCTGGTGAATATCTTCATGTCGCAGTTGACGAGTGTTAGCGGGCGGTGATCTTGTATTCGAGCCCCACCTTTAGGCTTGTGAACCGGTATAATTATTCCTTCTACGAAGGTCGCAGGGAGCGGCACCGTGGGGGACATAAGCTCCCGACAGATGTCTGTTAACTTGGGAGCCAGTAAATACTGGAAAGTTCTATAAAACTCCACAGGCAGCCCGTCTGGGCCAAGAGACTTATTCGCCGCTCCTTTACCGATGGCGTCGATAACTTCGTCTTCCGTAATGTCGTTCAATAATTCAGTTTGTAAATCCTGTGGGACAATGCCGTAAACCAGTTGTGAGACTGCTGTCACCGTCGTCGGGTCGGAACATTGAGCAGAATACAGTCGTGCGTAATGGTCGAAGAAGGCTGCAGCAATATCGCGTTGTGTGGTGTGATGATGGCCGTCCTCAGTGGTGATGGCATGTATCAGCGCCCGTCTTGGCAGTGTACGTTCTCGGATGACGTGGTACATGGTGGGTCGTTCCGTTGCGATTCTGCCATGTGTCCGCGCTCGGACGATCGTCCCTTCGAGGTGTCGGCGCATATGGGCTACGATCTGTGCTTTCGCACGCTGAACTGTCAGCTGTCGTTCCGGTGTGGGTGGCATGGAGGCGCATTCGCGAAGGACGGTGAAATAGAAATCAAGGGTCTGTCGCCTCCAAGCAGCAGTATCACGACCATACGTAATAAAGGTTCGCCGTAGGGCCGGCTTGGCGCAGGTTAACCACCAACTAATCGACGTAGGATACGTTGGGAGGCGGCGGACGCACAAACTCCACGTGTCTTCGATGGCGCGTCGACAATCCAGAGAAGCGAGATGAGCAAGGTTTAATTTCCAGGGATGTCGGCTGCGCCACACCCGTTGGCGACGAAGGGTGACGGCACATATATAGGCCTCGTGATCAGAAAAGGCTACTGGCCACACCTCCGCGTCACTCACCGTTGCCGCGAGAGAACGGGAGACGTAAATCCTATCGATGCGACTAGACGAGTGACTCGTGAAATGGGTGTATCCCGGTCTATTTCCTCGGACATGTTCCCATGTATCTACTAGCCGGAGATCGCCGATGAGTGTCCCAAGTTCGGGGCACGGTGAATGGCGTGGCAGCTGATCTTTAGGTGCTTGGGTGCAATTGAAATCAGGTCATCGTGCCTGCGCTGAAAAAGCGGTGCTATTCCTTCTGCGAAGAAGAGCGACCGGTCACGACGGCGAATCGTTCCGGAAGGGGCGTACACATTGATAAACCGGACGCCTTGCACCGTTACGGCCATTCCTCTAGCGTCGGGGAGATATCGGACTTCGTCCGCCTCGAGGCCCTCTCTGAGGAGAATGGCGACTTCACTATTAGTTGGCGAGGCGTGGGACACATGAGCCGTATAACCATACATACCCGGGAAATCGGCGACGAAGACTTCTTGGAGAAAGACAATATCAACGTCCGCTGCATTGAGCATGTCTTGGAGCAGCGACAACTTCGTACGTGTCCGAATGGTGTTAATGTTGATGGTCGTCAAGCGATAGGTTTGTAGATCGTCTCCTGCGGTGGCGGCTGCCGTCAGTGTCGTCGTAAAAGGTGGGGCCCGTGATCTGCTGGCCGCGTCCGCGCCGCCATCTGTTGCTACTCGGGAGGGGCCGAGGTGTGAGAGGAGAGACCCCTCTCCTCATCCACCACAGCGGCCGTAGAATCGTCTTCAATGTCATCCGCCCAAGGTCCGTAAGCTAACGGTGGCTGCGGTAGAACACTTGTGGGCTGAGTGACTAAGGGTGAATCCGCAGCTGTTTCCGGTTGTGTACCAACGGCGGGCGCTGTGCCTGCCATCCGTTTGTCCGAGGGAGCGGAATCGGGTTTGTCAAAATCAGACAATGTGACAGGTGAGGGCGATCTCGTGTCATCCATTCTCCTCGTCGTTTCATCGGCCGTCCGGTCGTCAACTGGAGAAGACGTCCGCTGGAGGCAATCGTCTGAGGGTGTGCGACGTCGCGTTTTATGTTTTCTCGGTGACCTTTGTTTGCGGACGTGGGTTTCTGTGTCCGAAAGAGTTTGTGGTTCCTGTATAGCATTCCCCTCAGGAAGAAAGGCAGAGGTCGGTACAACCCTAGCGTCGAGTTCCATTCTCTCGTCCGAATCTTCATGTGGAGTCGATGGGCGGCGTTCATCAACCCCTGCAGACACCGTAATGGTGTTGGTCAATCCAGGACCGGCGACAGGTGCGCATTCTAACGCTTCCTGTCTGCCGGGGGGGTCGTCGTCTGTCATGACGGTCGATCGAGTCACCTCTGCGTAATTGAGGGGGAGGGCCGTGAGCGTAGGAGGTGGTGTCGTGTCATGCAATGGAAGTTGTGTAACCCGGCGTTGAATACACGCCGAGCGCACATGACCCTCCTGGCCGCAACCAGAACAGGTACGAGGTTGGCCGTTGTACATTATTATTGCTCTACAGCCAACTATGACTAAGTAGGACGGCACATGCTTCTTTAATTCAATTTTCACTTGTCGGACGCCGTTGAGGACTTGGTACGTCTCGAAGGTGTTCCATTTTTCGGCCACGTGGCTAATGACCGTCCCATAAGGGCGGAAAGCTGAGGTAACGACGTCCGGTGGTACTTCGAAAGGCAGTGCGTAATCCTAGTCCAGCATGGTCAACAGTAACCTCTCCGATGTGACCAACGGAGTGTTTGAACTTGAGAGTGTTCGCGCATCTGTTCACAACTGCGTGACATAACTCGTCGCCGACCATCTTGACGTATACGACGTTACTTGTGATGGATAGGTGGATACCGATGATGTGGTGTGTTGGTATTTGAACTTCGTCACGGATGAATCGTTCGACTTCAGAGGCTCGTGGTCGTGCGTAGTCGGGCTGGAAGCTGATCATGATGGTAGCTTTTCTGTACGAATGAGCCATGGCGACTCAGTGTTAACGGACGCGAGTATTAGCTGCGGCGAGGAAGTAAACAAACTACGCGCGCTCGCGACCCTTCGGACGGGACCGCGACTCTGCGGACGGGACGTAAACAAGACGTCCTCGCCGCTCACCGGCCGAAAGCAGACTGCTTTCAGTGCCTATAGCGATTTGAGCATTAGTCCTTTGTATTAGCGCCTGGAGCTATAGTACTTTCCCAGCACAGCTACGACAATTTACAACTGTTATGCTGATGGTTCCTGTATCTACGTTCTTCCTATGTTCGACATGCACGTTTTGAGACTTAAGTCCTTTTCCTATTTTCCCGAGACTCTGACACAGAAAAACTGCCCAGTCCATGACACACAGCCCCTGCTATCCGTGTAGCCCCCTCCTGCGTGTGGTGGACTCCTGTCCTATTCAGCGAAACCCGAAACCCAACCACCCTATGGCACAGGTCGAGGAAACTGCAGACTACATGGTCGCAGCACCATCTGTTTCTCTGATTCACTCTCTACCCGGCTCTCAACGAGAACTTCGCATTTGATCCTGCCGACTATGCTGCAAATGGTGAGCTCCGTTTTAATCTCATAGGTAAGGCTAGCAGTCTATACCAATTCTGTTAGCCGCTCGAAATCAGAGAGAAGCTCCTCCGATAAAAGCAGCACACGTCACTGATATCGACGTGAGCCACGACGTTCAATTGGCTGCACCCTGTGTTCTTTATGGCACCAGGAAGGACCCGTTCCACATCTGTAATGACTCCTTTCCGGTGTGCACACGGATTGCACAATGGCTTCTTTCCCTCCTATGCACCTATGTCACTTAGGAGCCCCATAAGGTTATTAACACTGGCACTCCCAACGAACAATAATACCACCCTCTGTGATTGCCCGGATCTTGCAGGCTTGACCTCTGAAACAGAGCAAGCGATTTCAGGTGGCTGAGCGACAGTGTCTTCCACAGACAGTAGCTGGAACCTTTTTGTCAGACAAACCAGGGAGTCCTTATGTGCGGCCACCTGGGAAGTTTTTGCAGACTTAAATGTTTGCAACCCCAGTTGACGTATCATTTCTGTGGCACTCTCTCCTCTACCTATTTTGAACTATTTCGCCGCTTTCCATCAATCCTATCCGATATGGATCCTACACGGCACATCACTACTCCAGAAGAGGACACACCAGTTAGTGTAAATTCCCTCTTTAGTAGACCTGTTGCATTTTCTGAGTGTTCTGACAATAAAAAAACGTCTGTAGTTTGCTTTACCCGCAAGATTATCTATGCTGTCGTTACAGTTTAAGTTATCCATAATTGTAGTCCTTAAGTACATAGTTGAATTTACAACCTTTAGATTTGGCGACTCATGTTAGTTCTCATGTCGATAACTTCACATTTTACACTGTTGTTGTTGTTGTTGTTGTCTTCAGTCCAGAGACTGGTTTGATGCAGCTCTCCGTGCTACTCTATCCTGTGCAAGCGTCTTCATCTCCGAGTAACTACTGGAACCTGCATACATCTGAATCTGCTTAGTGCATTCATCTCTCCAATATAAAATTGGTGATCCCCTGATGCCTTAGAACGTCCCTTTTTTCAGTCAGGTTGTGCCATAAATTCCTCTTTTCCCCACTTCTATTCAGCAATTCCTCATTACTTACGTGATATACCAACCTAATATTCAGCATTCTTCTGTAACACCACATTTCGAAAGCTTCTATTCTCTTCTTGTGCCGGCCGGAGTGGTCGAGCGGTTCTACGGGCTACAGTCTCGAACCGCGCACCGCTACGGTCGCAGGTTCGAATCCTGCATCGGCCATGGACGTGTGTGATGTCCTTAGCTTAGTTAGGTTTAAGTAGTTTTAAGCTTGGATGGCATGACCTCAGTAGTTAAGTCCCATAGTGCTCCCAGCCATTCTCTTCTTGTCTAAACTATTTATCGTACATGTTTCGCTACCATACATGGCCACACTCCCTACAAATACATACTCGCCATTGAAATTGCTACACCAAGTAGAAATGCAGATGATAAACGGGTATTCATTGGACAAATACATTATACTACTACTGACATGTGATTACATTTTCACGCAATTTGGGTGCATGGATCCTGAGAAATTAGTACCCAGAAGAACCACCTCTGGCCGTAATAACGGCCTTGATACGCCTGGGCATTGAGTCAAACAGAGCTTGGATGGCATGTACAGGTACAGCTGCCCATGCAGCTTCAACACGATACCACAGTTCATCAAGAGTTGTGACTGGCGTATTGTGACGAGACAGTTGGTCGGCCACCATTGACCAGACGTTTTCAGTTGGTGAGAGATCTGGAGAATGTGCTGGCCACGGCAGCAGTCGAACATTTTCTGTATCCAGAAAGGCCCGTACAGGACCTGCAACATGCGGTCGTGCATTATCCTGCTGAAATGTAGAGTTTCGCATGGATCGAATGAAGGATAGAGCCACGGGTCGTAACACATCTGAAATGTAACGTCCACTGTTCAAAGTGCCGTCAATGCGAACAAGAGGTGACCGAGACGTGTAACCAATGGCACCCCATACCATCACGCCGGGTGATACGCCAGTATGACGAATACACACTTCCAATGTGCGTTCACCGCGATGTCGCCAAACACGGATGCGACCATCATGATGCTGTAAACAGAACCTCGATTTATCCGAAGAAAAATGACTTTTTGCCATTCGTGCACCCAAGCTCGTCGTTGAGTACACCATCGCAGGCGCTCCTGTCTGTGATGCAGCCTCAAGGGTAATCGCAGCCATGGTCTCCGAGCAGATAGTCCATGCTGCTGCAAACGTCGTCGAACTGTTCGTGCAGATGGTTGTTGTCTTGCAAACGTCCCCATCTGTTGACTCGGGGATCGAGACGTTGCTGCACGATCCGTTAGAGCCATGCGGATAAGATGCCTGTCATCTTGACTGCTAGTGATACGAGGCCTTTGGGATCTAGCACAACGTTGCGCTTTACCCTCCTGAACCCACCGATTCCATATTCTGCTAACAGTCATTGGATCTCGACCAACGCGAGCAGCAATGTCGCGATACGATAAACCGCAATCGCGATAGGCTACAATCCGAGCTTTATCAAATTCGGAAACGTGATGGTACGCATTTCTCCTCCTTACACGAGGCATCACAACACCGTTTCACCAGGGAACGTCGGTCAACTGCTGTTTGTGTATGAGAAATCGGTTGGAAACTTTCTTCGTGTCAGCACGTTGTAGCTGTCGCCACCGCCGCCAACATTGTGTGAATGCTCTGAAAAGCTAATCATTTGCGTATCACAGCATCTTCTTCCTGTCGGTTAAATTTCGCGTCTGTAGCACATCATCTTCGTGGTGTAGCAATATTAATGACCGGTAGTGTACTTTCAGAGAAGACTTCCTGATACTTAAATCTACACTTCATATTAATAAATTTCTCTTCATCAGAAACGCTTTGTTTGCCAAAGCCGGTCTACTTTTTATATCCTCTCTTCTTCGACTATCATCAGTTACTTTGCTCCCCAGATAGTAAAACTCATCTACTACATTAAGTGTCTTATTTTCTAATCTAATTCCCTCAGCATCTTCTGATTTAATTAGACTACATTCCATTATCCTCATTTTGCTTTCGCTGGTGTTCATCTGCCTCCCTTTCATGCCTCTCGACTCTCATAACTATCATCTAGTTTCTGTACAAATGGTACAGAGGCTTTCGCTCCCTCTACTTTAGCCTGCCACCTACAGAATTTCAAAGAAAGTTTTCCGGTCAATATTGTCAAAAACTTTCTCCAAGCCCTACAAATGCTAGTAACGTAGGTTTGCCTTTCATTAATCGGCCTTCTGATATAAGTCTTAGGGTCAGTATTGCTTCGCGTGTTCCAACATTTCTACGGAATCCATCTTGATCTTCCCCGAGGTAGGATTCTACCAGTTTTCTATTCGTCTGTAAGGAATTGGTGTTGGTGTTTGGCAATCATGACTCCCCGTTCTAACATGCATGTGACGCATAAGCTATTTCCAATTATTGTTAATTCTTCTGATTTTATAGTGAGTAAAATATTATATATTTTAACTATTTTTATAACATATTGACTGAGCCATAGTTCTTCGGTTGTCCAGTATCTTGTACCTTGAAACAGAAAAAGGGCTTTATCGTGGAACATATGACACTTGCAAATTAAGTGAGTTTCTTTAATGTCATAACGGTATCAATAGTCTTGAAAATGGAAATTTGGGTTATTGTCTTTCCATTTCAAAATGTATTATGTAACAGATTGACGACGAAATACACTTCTATAAAATATTTCTTCCTATGGACATGACAATGTTGTACTTTGGAGCATAATTTCCCGTTTGAAAAAAAAAAGAATCTTAAATTTTCCGCCGTAATATTTGTAATTTCAGAGAAAGGCGAGTAGTATACAGTATGTACCAGAACTAAGAGGAAACAAAAAAAAACCCTCCCCAGCCCCGCCCCCCTCACCTCTCCCTATGTTCAGTCAACACATCTAAGATGTGGTAACAGAAATAAGAGAAAGGTTCAAGAGTAGTATTAAATTTCAAAGTGAAAGGATATTATCTATAAGAACCGCTCATGACATCGCTACCCTACGTGAAAGTGAAAAACTATAGGAGCTGTTGAATGAAATGAACAGTTTAAAGAGGACACAAAATGGATTGAGGGTAAATCTAAGGAAAAGGAAATAAATGAGAATTAGCAGAAATAAGAACAGCGAGAATCTTAATATCACAATCAGTGACCACGTAGTAGATAAAGTTATGGAATTCTGCCATCTAGGCAGCAAAATAACTCACGACTGACCGAGGAAGGAGAACGCTAAAAACAGACTAGGACTGGCAAAACGGACATTCTTGGCCAAGAGCAGACCAAGAATATGAAATATAAGTCTTAATTTGAGGAAGATATTTCCGGAAATGGATGTTTGGAACTGAGCAGCGGAACATGGACTGTGAGGAAACTGTAACAGAAGAGAATCGAAGCATTTGAAATGTGGTGCTACAGAAGAATTTTGAAAATTATGTGGACTGATAAATTAAGAAATGTGGAGGTTCTCAGCAGAATCGGCGAGGAAGGAAATACACGGAAATTACTGACGAGAAGGATGGACAGGATGACATAACATTTGTTACGACATCGGGGAATAACGTCCACAGTACTAGAGGGAGCTACAGAGAGCAAGAGCTCTAGAGGAGGACAAAGACTGGGATACATCCAACAAATAACTTTGGACGTGAGATGAAAGTGATACTCTGAGATGAAGAGGCTGGCATAGGAGAGGAACTTGTGGCGGACCGTATCACGCCAGTCAGAAAACTGGTGATTCAGTAAAATAAAATAAAATCAACCACTTGCTGCTTTCTTAGCTCGTTCCATCTCCTATCTCCAGCAGAGAACCACTCGCCCACTGCTATCCTGCAGTAAACCCTGTTCCAAAAGAAAGACGACGTAGTTGTTGGCAACCCTGTAATGTGTAAATTTATGGTACCTATTTTAGAAATAGGTGCCACTATCATATAACTTTCCAAGGGAACATCAGACAAATACTATTGATTACTATGCTTACAGAGGTAGGTAAAAAGTCAGTTTTCCTCTTCGATAGCCTAAAGGAGTAGAACAGAGGATATACTTATAAGAGGCACTTTCTGCCATATGCTGTACGATGGCTTAGATAATATATGAGCATGATCAAAATCATTACGATCACTGCCCACCACGAGATTGGATGCCGCCTTGGGGTTGAGCAATGCGCGGCTCGCGGTCATGCTGTTTATTGCTCGTCATCTTGTTTATGTGGTACTGTGGCCTCGTTTTTCTTTAATTTGATTTACTGGCGTCACTAGGTTGCTGGTTTACTTGCTCATGAGTGGCAGCAGCAGCACTTATCGATACAGGCACTGTCGTACCATCTCTGGAACGACCGCTATTATTTCCGGCTCGTCGTGAGTCTGGAGTTCAGTAGGGGACGTAGCGACAGTGAGGTGCGGACAGTCAGTATTCGCCGACCTCTGGCGACACACGTGTACTCTCCGACCGAAGGGGACTGGAGCGGGAACGACCGTTCATTGGTCATTCGGTCGGTGGTCTCATCGGGTAACGTGTATTTGGTCCCCGACCGCTAATGGAAACTCTGTGCGTGTCGACTTGTGATATCTCCTTGTTGTTCCACAGGGAATAACGTCCACAGTCCTAGAGGAAGCTATAGAGAGCAAGAGCTCTAGAGGGGGACAAAGACTGAGATACATCCAGCAAACGTGAGATGCAAGTGATACTCTGAGACGAAGAGGGTCGGAGTTCTCGGTGCAATTGTTTACGTAGAACTGTGTGTAGCTTCTGTGATTTCCACTGAGCAGTTATGAATGCTGTCTGCGTGCTGGAGTAGGCTGTCGGTCGGTTGGGACAGAGCAGCGAGTGTGTGTTTCCTCGCCGTGTTGATTCTGTCTGGCACGGCGTGTAGTTCGACAGACTTTGGTGTTTGTTTATATATTTGACTGATTATTGTGCCTTGGCTGTATTTAAACGCCAATTTTGAAGACATCCACGCCGATATTTTCGGTTGTCGTTCCGTTGTTCGGGCGGAAGGGGATTGATTAGGTTGTTGGTTGGTCCTTCAAACGTCCCTGGGTCGGTTTGCCATCTGATTATTTAATCTTACTTCAGGCTGCCTGTCTCGCCTAAACTGTTGTTAAAGTTTCCTCCCCAGGCCAACCCTTGCAACACTTCTGAGCACAACTGTTCTGTTACTTGTGACTGCAATTTTGTTTTGTTGCAAGTACTGTGCCAGGCCTTCAGCCGTGTTTTATTTAAAATTCTTGTTTGCTCTGTATTTAGCCCTCCAGCTGCGTTTGTTTTAAAATCTGTGGCTTTCAACCCTTAATGTGTAAATGCTCATCTTAAGGTTTGTCTTTATTTTGAATAACTGTTTGGGCCTTCAGCCGTCCAGATATTACAAGTTTTCTTAAAATGGTTTTCTGTTGTACTGTGTAAATGCTTGTCTTTAAAGGTTCCCTTTTATTAAGTTGAAGTATTATTGGGCTTTCAGTGAAGGAATTAATTTAAATTTTCCTTAATATGGCTTTTAGCCGAAATTTGTAAATGTTTGCCTTTCTAGAATTTCCCTTCTTGATCTGAAATATTACTTGGCCATTTTGCCGAGAAGATATTTTAATTTTATTAAAGTAAGGCCTTCAGCCCTTTGTCTAAATTCTTGTGCCTTAAAAGGAATTATTTAAGGATATTTTAATTTTACTTAAGTAAGGCCTTCTGCCGTTTCTCTAAATCCTTGTGTTTTACAAGGAATTGTTTGAACTTTATTTTTGAGAACTTATTTGGGCCCTCAGCTGTGAATTGATCCTTGTTGTTTTAAAGAGTAAACTGTGCACTGGTTGTCAGGGAATAAAGCTGTGTTTTCTTGTGTAACTAACGGTAACTGATCTTGGCCCCTTTCTACAACCTCATCAGCTCTGTACTGCGAAACCAAATTTTCAGGGATATAGAGACGAATGGCGAACAACTGTAGCGGCGTTACAGGTCGCAATGTAGAAGTTCCCCGACAGAATCGACAACAGGCAGATTGTAGTCTCTCGGCGTCTTGAAACAAACAGTTCGCAAAAAAAGGCGAAGCTCGTTGGCGGTTCGCGTGCTGGTATCGTGACCATGTATGGAATGGTGAAACCGCTAGCAGGTGGAAAGATGTTGGACATCTATGCTTAATCGCAGAACGTGGAGGTCTTCGACCTGTCGATGCTCTAAGGCAGGATAGGTGGCGATCTGTGGTAGATCTGACGACAGAGTGCAATACTTGAGCCATGGTGTTGCAATGATGATTCAGCCACTGCAGTGGCTACGGCATCATCGAGATTGTACTGTGGATTATTGGAAACGTGCCCGGATCCGCTGTCATCCTCGAAACAAGTGCATTGTCACGGATGCCGGCCGGTGAGGAAAACATTGTGTTTTAGGAGACATCCAGTTGGGCTTCCATGTGACCTCTGGCAGCAGTCGAAGGCAGCACGACAGCTACGTTCTGCAATAACGATGGCGTCTTCCTGCAAGATAACTGTCCCCGTCACAAAAAATAGAATCGTGTTTGTTTTACCTGCACCCGATGGCTTTCATCATCGACGCTATCAAGTGCCAGCCAGCTCCGCGTCAGCGAGCGACCAGCCAATAGTTTACGGGTGTTGTGCCACCTGTGCGTAGACATCTGGTGCCACATACTCAGTGAAACCTACCAATGATGCGTCGAAGTCATACTACGTAGAATCGCTGTTGTATTACTATCTGAAGGTGGACCAACACGTTATTAAGCAGGTAATAACTTTTCGCTCATCCTGTGTATATGTAGATCTAAGTTCAGAAGTGACACCTTTTAGCTTTCTCTCAGGAATCCCCTACAGTGAATTACAAACAACTCATCATTATCATCTGACTGTTCATTTCTTTTTTGGTACTTCAGTGAAGAAGTTGGCGAACGTCGGACTACCTAAGACAACTCCTTCCACATGTTCGTATTAAAAGACAATCCCACACAAAGTAGTGACATACATGGAAAATCTTGGTGGTATCCTGTGAAAAAATGGATTGCAGACAGAGTAGTTTAGTGGCAATTTGGTAAACAACTAAACATCACAGCTGAGTAAGATATCATTTAGTCCATACCTCAGTTTCCTCAACTTCTCTGTGAAGTTTTCCTAATACTTTATGTATGTTACGATATTCCTCACGTAAGCATCTGAATTAGTGTGCAAATTCTTTCTCATACGTCGGTGAGGCAGGATCGCCTACTATCGCTCTTATTTCTACACGACTTCGTGGAATTTGTGTTTTATTTTGGGGAGGGGAATGGAGGGACGGGGGGGATGGCTTCTGTTTCGTGCAGGGTCGGCTATATGTCCACCAATACAGATAACGCCTTGATTAACAGATTCGTATTCCATGTGTTCCAATGTGTGGAATCCATATTTAGCTTTTATTACATCGTAGAGTCTAGTATCTTCTACTCATAATCTTCAGTAATGTTCTAGAGATCGGACCATGCTTCAGTATTTGGTGACACGGTCCACATAATAAAATCGCCGATATGTAGATTCTCGTTGTGGAGAAGAGCTACCACGTCCGTGCGTGTAGAGCAGCCTTCATCAGACGTTTTTGCTGAAGGGCCAGTACCGAACGTTGTGGAGCGGCACCTCGAACGGAATATGTACCAATCCTATTATTTAACTTTTCATAAATGGGATTCACGGTCATGTAAAATTTTTTGAAAGACATCATGTTTACGCCAGTGACTGTTAAACTATTTATTTCCACTATTGCAATTTCGGCCTTTGGCGATTATCAAGTGCAGATGTTTCGGCTTTAAGCCATGTCAACTTTATACACGCAACAAATTTGTATGTCGTTCCCATTTGCTGTTATATACATTCGTAACGTGCTAAGCAGTGCGAGCACACGTGTCCATATGCATATCAGTGAAAAAGTTACTAGTGATGGTGGAACAAACATGTGTATGTACAGACCGTGCTGTTTTACGATATATGGACATGTGTACTCACCCTACGTAGCATCGTTACGAATGTATATAACAGCAAATGACAACGACATATAAATATTCAGCGTGTATAAAGTTGACATGGCTTAAAGCCAAAATATCTGCAATTGATAATGGCCTAAGGCCGAAATTGCAATAGTGGAAATAAAAAATTTTATTGTCACTGGCGTGAACATGATGTTAAATTCATACCACAACAGCTGATCGGTACCAGTCGCGGACCCTCTGAGCAGTCGGTACTGGAAAACAAACAATAAAACATTCTCCGTCTCACATCCTCTAACAGAGCAGTAGCCGCTGTAGTTATCTCTCTACCGCTGATGTAGGTGGCCAGCTTTACTTAGCTTACAGCCGAATTCACCAACGTCAGTTAAAAGTAAGTAAGTCTTAAAATATGAAAGAATTTGTGTTTGTTAGTGAGCAGGAAAACAACTCTTAGGAAGTTCTTAACTTTCGTCGGCGTTTTTGTAGGCTGCTTTCAGTTGCTAGCATGTTATAAAATATGGCTGAGAATCACGGGCCACACAGATATTTAATTCGGGTCGTATGTGCCACTCGGGCAGCAGTTAAACGACCACTGTTTTAGAGAATACATTAAAATTTCAGAAATATGGCAACAGCGCAAACAAGAAAGAGGAAAGCCACAAGGTAAACACAGTCTGGAACCCCGTGCTGCAGCAAACGACCGTGTGAAATAAGAAGGGCAGAACGACAATGTAGTGAACGGGAAAAAGTTCTCAGACGTTGACGCAACAGGCAGCTATAATCTTCGACCGGAGTCCGGCAGCGGCGATGGAGGGTGAACCTTCTTTCACAATGCCAGCCCCTCGGGTGGTGCCAAACGTCAGATGAATTATGAAAGAAATGTCGATCGAAGACAGTAGCACGTCAGCAATACGTCAAGTGGCGACGAAAGCTTCAGCAATAAAATGTTTTACTACTGAACACGTCAAAACAATTTTTACAGAATACGTGTTTTATAGAAATGAATAGATGTATCATCTCACTGCATATTTGGTCATAAAAAAGTTGATTGTGTAATAGGCGGATCTAATTTCCCGTAATATACGAGTAGGGTTAACGACGTCAACAGCCTGGCATCGTGTCTCGACTTCGACCTTGCAGCCTTCCTGTAGAATCCTGTTTTTATCGAGCGGCTTCACCAGTCCACATTGAAGCTCAGCTCAACATTGATCTTTCCGCTTAGTTTGATCTTCTCCCGTAATGCGAACTCGGTACATCGTGGGACAGCGTAGTATTCCACTCTGCAATAACGTACAGAAGCACACATTACGAAGACTAAGTTTCCTGCTGCAGGTCACGAAAGGCCTGCTGCTAACGGAACCAAGTAGAGGAGGGGAAATGTTAGTCTGCGAATAAACACCAGAATGTAAGGTCACCACTGAGCTATAACCATAAAAAGAACATCCCGAACTGCAATTGAAATGAGAAACACATATTTAACATCGTACTTAATCGACTGGCAAATGAAACTAATACCTACAAGTAAACTCATAACTTTAAAGACCCTGACGAGAACATTACCTGAGCTACACATTATTTTATACCATCTCGAAAGTATCAGATGCTACTCGTACCTCCTTCTTATCCATGAAACATGAAGAGAATAATTGTAAAATTTTTGCAGTGATTTTCTATATTAATTTGAGGTGTGTAAAGTATTAGTTACATATACGACGCATGCAGACGATGTAGTGCTTTTCCATGTTGGTTTTACAAGTAATTGACAATGACAAGTAATCGAAATTAGCTAATTGCACGATTAAATAAATTTTATGTTACAGTCTACTACGGAACCTGTTTACGTTTAATAAGCTTCTGGAGGCCGTTGATCCACACAAATACAAAATCTTAATTGTAAAAGTAATTGCTCAACCAAATCTTCAATCTCAGGCTTAGTCGAGAGCACGCCCAGCTCCGCCTGAAAATGACAGAGCCCTCGAGACAAAAATACCTTTCTCCCTGGACATGAAAAAGGAGCTTACAAGCTGCTAAAAGCCTAGTCGTTCCTGCCGCTTTTCATAAAAATAAGTAATTCAGTGAAATTAAGGCAACAAACTTACGCTGTCTGATACAAAGTAACTGAGTGAGACGCGTGTCACATTCGGTAAGTATGGGATATTGTACATATGTACAGAAGGGCAGCATGAAACGCCACAGGTTTATCTGACACAAGAGAGAGAGTAAAGGAGATGCTGGAAAACATCTACCAAATAACAAGCAACTACCAAATATCTCTGAATGGAAGCCAAATAAATCGCAAAGGCCTACGTAGAAAATTTCAAGGGCAAGCATTCACATGTATACGTACATAAACATTCCTCAAGTCGTTGTACAGTGCATGGAGGAGCGAAAAATGTACCAAAATTAGTAATTCTTTTTCCTGTTTCATTCTCGTATTGGGGAAGGGACAAATGACTGTCTGCCTCTGTATGGGACCAAATATCTTTTAGCCGTGGGGAAAGCATAATGGTCACACAATCATCTTCGAACAGAGTTTACCAGAAAGGATTTCGCTAGAAATACGTTATCTTTCTTCCAGTGATTCTCATTTAAGTATCCCGAACATTTCTCTATTACACATGGACTATGCCGACCTATTACGATCCTAGTACAGAGTCTCTGAATTCATTCAGTCTAGTTTCTGTTCTCATTTCTTCTTGCTACGAAATGTAAACAATGGAGTAATAATCCAAAATTCTTCGAACTAGCATCCTATATACTACTTTTTTTACAGTTACACCGTCTTCACATTCCAGGAACCCTTCCAACGTACCTAAATCTACCATTTGACTCACATAATAATGATTTGACTTCAGTGTCTCATTTGATATTGTTTCTTATTGTTACTGCTACATACTTACACCCAAACCTCAAGATGTCAGACACACAGATCGGTACCAAACGTTGTGTGTCAATAGAGTATCAACCAAAACACCGATTTAATTTGTGCTGGGTGCTGTCGTCCAGTAGAAGATGCATGAATGGTAATTAAAAATAACACCATAAGTACGGAGTATAGGAAAACCACATCTGTGTCCTACAAACGTTAAGAAGGCTGGTCCGTGAGTGGGCGCCGGCACGGTAGCTCAGCGTGTTCGGTCAGAGGGTTAAAAAAAAAAAAAACCTGAGTGAACGAGTCAACAACGAACGGATATCACGGAACGTCCGTCACGAACAAAATTAATAAAAATTAAAAGTTGATAGAGAGTCAGATTGTCGTGCAAAATGTCCCGAGTCCGAAATCCACTAATGGCGATTTTTTTAACACATCACGCCTGAAATTATTGTGTCGGAAAACATTCTTCTGTCATGTAGAAAGGGGTTTCGGAGTTTGTAGCAGTTTTCTTTTGGCAGTCTGCTTTCACTTCCCTAACTGAAAGTAGGAAACCCATAGCGTACATTTGTATAGATAACACTACACATATCTTGAGAAATGTACTCTATAGTTTTGCTACTTTCAACTAACGAAGCGAAAGCAGACTGCCAAAACAACATTGCTACAGACTCTGAAACGTCCTTTTACATGGCAGAAAAATCTTCTCCCAAACAATATCTTCGCGCGCGATCTGTTAAACAAAAATAAATCGCTGTCAGTGGGTTTCGAAGTCGTGTGCCTTTGTACAACGCTTTGACGATCTACCAATTCACATACCGGACACCCTTACGCGTGTATGTCATAGATATGGTTTGTCAATACTTCGTAGTTCCGATGTTCCTTTTAATTGCAGTTTGCGTATCTTGTACTGAATGACAGCAAACAGCACGAACTAAATCTGTGTTTGTGTTGATACTCTATTGACACACAATATTTGGTACCGATCTGAGTGTCTGACTACTGGAGGTTTGGGTGTTAGTGCCGGCCTGCGTGACCGAGCGGTTCTAGGCGCTACAGTCTGGAACCGCGCGACCGCTACGGTCGCAGTTTCGAATCCTGCCTCGGGCATGGATGTGTGTGATGTCCTTAGGTTAGTTAGGTTTAAGTAGTTCTAAGTTCTAGGGGACTGACAACCACAGATGTTGAGTCCCGTAGTGTTCAGAGCCATTTGAAACATTTTTTTTTTTTTGTGTTAGTGACGTGTGTACGTTGTTGACGAGTGACATTGTACCGGATGGCTACCACTGAAGAACAGCTGCTCATGGAGGTTCCATATGGGCTGTAATCATCGTACGGCAGCGAACGTGGTAGATATGCTAATGCGTTACTACGGAACCGATTCACGCTTGAAAACAAATTAGTTCCATTTGTGGCCACCAGGTACAAATATGACGCTGTACACTTTTTGTATGACGATTGAGATCCACGCTGTCATATGACAAGCCGTAATGTGAGTGAATAGTACGGCTATCGAGAACACAGGCCGTGTGCTGTTAGTGAAATTGCTTTATGTGAACGGCGCCAATTACGGACAGTGCTGCGTGGAGAGACTATCGCCTACTGAAATGTCTTAGGAGAAGAAGGAAGTCACTAAACCGTTTAAAGAAGATAACAGTGAAATTCGAAAACAAGGGTGACCTTGGTGTGGCACCAGGAAGAGGAAGACGTTCTATGCCGGTGGAAGTTACTGATGCGGTTGCTGTTGCTGTAACCGACCATGCATCAAGTGCCTCCGGCAGTGCTGGCGCTCATGTAGTGTCAGGAGAATTGTCCACACCATAGTCAACAGCACGGAAAGTTTTGCGGTCTTTTTTTGCACTGACACCCCGTAAAAATCCAAACGGTACAGAAACTGAAGCCGCAGTAGCTTTCTGAATTTGCTCTTCGGTTTCTGGACAGATGGAAGATTTTAACATGTGGCCGGACAATATTCTATGGAATAACGAGCCATTTTGCAGGATGCAGTGAATACAAACAGCTGCCGAATGTCGTTCTTCTGTGAAGAGAATATACGCAGAGGTCCTGTGAGGCGTCCCGTGACGTTGTAAGGCATGAGATTCCTGCTTTGGAAGAGCGCATTAGTGTGGAAACTACTGCTTTCATGCAAAATAGGTCAACGTCTCATGTCATTGTCCCAGTGAAATGTAACCTTCTGTAGACGTTTCCCAGATGCATGGCCTACAAGATCAGCTGATCTGAAGATATGTGTCTTTTGGCTCCGAAGATAACTAAAAGAAGTGTTTACCACAGATACCTTCGGTCTCTACCTGATCTGAAGCCCATTACAGAGGAACACATTGTTCAGATTCCACCGAAACTGCTGCGACTAACTTTTGTTCACGTTTTACGGACGCAGCATATCAACATTATGCCTTTCTGATTTGTTTGACCATTTCCGTCCTCGTCCCGTTGCTAATCCGTTACATGTAGAAAAATTTCTATTACGTCTTTCTTGTATTCACAACGCCAGATTTGTCCGTGGTAGCTTAAATTGGAACTCTCTCTCTCTCTCTCTCTCTCTCTCTCTCTTTCAGTGTAAATCCGTAGTTGGACAGGGTATGGTTATTTGTCTCTGTTACAGTAGGCATTAATTTGTGCAACATTTATCCACATTTAAAAAGAGCTCTCACTGATTACATCAAGTTGAATTTTCTTTGAAGTTTCTTACACTCGACCAGCAACGACACCTTCCTACAAGCAACTGCACCGTAACTGAATAACCTATATGATAAATCAGCTATGCGTAATGAAAGCATTAGAAATCCTGTGAAGCTTCCTTTGGGGACAACTGATGTCGCTTTCATTTCTGTGAAACATTTGCCTCGCAGTGTAACGTGCTGGGTTCTATTACGAAAATATTCCTCGAGACAATCACATACGTGACGACTTCAAAGAGTAAGCTACACATAATGAAAGCAGTGCTACACTTCAAAGTGACATAAATACATGAAACTATTTTTCGACATAATCTACATTTATCGTAATGGTCTGCCAACTGTTCAACCCCTCGACGACAGAAATTCCGTCCTCGATCACGGAGTCATTCGATAAAGGCAGCGTGAACACCATCAACGTCGGAAAACCTCTTTCCCCAAGATCCAGTTTCAGCTTCCCGAAAAGAAGAAGATTCTTCATTCCCAGTGAGCTTCATCCACGTCTGTGTGGCTTTGGATAATTGTTGAGGCCATTTCACTAGTGCTGGACGCAACGCCACATTTCGTCCATATGCCGTCAGAATTTCACTGTGAAGCTGTGTGCAGTTGGGACTTTTTGCCCACAGGCAGCTTATTGTTCCGCTTACTTACTTTGTAGTACATTTACAGTAACCGCGCCATTTCTCTTCTACACTTATGCACCTCCTCCCTGCATCACAGTAGAACCGTGTTTTCATGAAACGTGAAGCATGTACTCTCCTCTGAGAATAAGCCACTCTTTTCCCCTAATTATATGAGCGTGGAAATATATGTGTAACTTACTTTGCCAAATCCTTACGTATCATCGAAAGTACTCCTTATTATAGCATCTTGGTTGGTACTGTTTTGGGTATATGGGTCCACAGCTGCTTTAAATTTCTTGAGGGAAGTCATTTTCTAGCGTGAACTGTTTTTATTTTTGAAATCATAACTTTATTTCCCCTTAGGTATTCGTAACCTACCTCTGTTACTTACAGTAAAGTGAAAAACTGTTACCATTCAGCATCTTACATTCCTTACATCAGTGTGGAGAAAGCAACACCCGCTAGTGCCCAAAATAGTTTCTGTAATTTTTTTACATTTATTTCTTTTATGTTACTTTTTACAATGAAAAATTAAATTTACCTTTCTGCTTTCAATACAATAAATCTCACGAAATACACCAAGTAAGTAACGCTAAGAACTAACGAATGTAACTATGAAGAAACTTTGGTTAACAGATAAAATACTTATATTGAGCGACGAAAGAATGAAGGATAAAAGTCTTCAGGAGAAGACGGAAATACAAAAAAAATTAATCGCTTATGAATGAAATAAATAGAAATTTCAGGGAAGCCGAGACTAAATGGCTGTACGAAAAATGTGAAGAATTTGAAAAAGAAATGATCGTCGGAGGGACTGACTCATTATACAGAAAAGTCAAAAAAACCTTCAGCGACAGTGGAAGCAGAGGAGAGAACGGAGAGGTGGAAAAGTATACTGAAGATCTCCATGCTGGAGAGGATTTGTCCGACGACATAAAAGAAAAAACAAAATTGGAATCTGTATGGAAGACATAGAGGCTCCACAAAGACACAGAATTTGAAAAAAGCTCTGGCAGACTTGAGATCAGATAACGCAAATGGGGTAGATAACATTATATCGGAATTCGTAAAATCACTGGGGGAAGTGGCAACCAAACGAGTGTTGAAGTTGGTGTGTAGAGTATATGAGACTGGCAAGGTACTATCAGACAATTATAAAAATATCATCCACACAATTCCGAAGACAGTACGAGCTGATAAGTGCGAGAACTGTCACTCACTCAGCTGAACAACTCAGACATCCACAATGTTGACAGAAATAACATAAAGAAGGATGGAAAAGAAAACTGAAGATCTGTCAGATGATGATCAATTTGGTTTTAGGAAACTGAAAAACACCAGAGAGGTGGCTCTGACCTATCGTTTGATAGCGGAAGCAAAATTTAAGAAAAATCAAAAGATGCGCATAAGATTTGTCGACTTAGAAAAAGCGTTCGACAGTGTAAAATGGGGCAAGACGTTTGAAATTTTAAGAAACATAGGAGTAAACTGTATGGAAAGAAGGGTATTAGACAGTATGTACAAGAACCAAGAAGGGGTAATAAAACTGGATGACAAAGAACGAAGGGCCTGTACTGTTCAGTCTACGCATCGAAGAGGCAATTGCGCAAATAAAAGGGATGTTCAAAGTTGGGATTAAAATTCAGGTTTTATTACTTTGTTTATTTACAGTATGCCCCATTACACATTATCTGTGATACTACAGGTATGTATTTTGTGTGTGTGTGTGTGTGTGTGTGTGTGTGTGTGTGTGTTTGTGTCTGTGTGTGAGTGTGTATGTGTGTGTGTTTAGTGTAGTGTAATGTTAGTGTTATATGATGATGATGATAGTGAAGTAGAGAACAAAACCTTGTGCCGGCACATACCATACTCCTAGCGAACAGCACGAAGGAGGCCTCCTAGCTTCACATCCAAATCCGACGACGGGTCGCCATGAAATGTGTCACATGCCCTCACTTCATGAGACACTACGGAAAGGTTTGATATTTAATATTCAAGGTGAAACGACATCAATGATAAGGTTAACTGATGACATTGTGTATCCTCAGTGAAAGTGAAGTATTACAAGATCCATTAAATGAATTGAAAAGTCTAATAAGTGCAGGATATGGACAGAGATTAAACCGGAAGAAAAGAGAAATTAATGAGAAGCAGAAGAAATGAGACAAGCGACATAATTAACATCAGATTTGGTGATCACGAAGAAGAAGAGGTTAAGCAATTTTGTTATCTTGGAAGCACAGTAGCCCATGACGGACGAAATGGGGAGGACATGAACGGCAGGCTAGCACAAACGAGGAGGGTGTTCCTAGCCAAAGAGAAATCTGCTAGTATCATAGGCCTTAATGAGAATATAAGTTTGGAGCACAGCATTGCACTGTATTGATTCATGAGCAGTGGGAAAGCCCGAACAGAAGAGAACCGAAGCGTTTGTGATGTGGTGCTACAGAAGAATGTTGAAAATTAGGTGGACTAATAAGGAATGTAGGGGCTCTTTGCAGAATCAGTTAAGAAAGGAACACATGGAAAACATTGAGAAGCAGAAGGAACAGTATGATAGCAAATAACCTAAATGGTACCAGAGAGACATCTAGAGAGTCGTTTTGTACTGAAAAAACAAATAACACGAGTAGAAACTACAAATGAAAAACAAAAACGACAAAATATTCCGTATCATAAGCAGCGCAACATTCAACACACAGCCTAACATTACATTAAAGTGCTTATTCCCAAAAGTGGACAACTCACTATTGACAAATTATTCAGAAGTAAGAAAAAAACTTTCCACAGCCTTGTTTAGTAATTTAATGTGCGATTTTACTTCTGCTGTGCGCGAAAATTAGTTTTCTGGACTGTGTCAGGCAAATACACCCCTGGAAATGGAAAAAAGAACACATTGACTCCGGTGTGTCAGACCCACCATACTTGCTCCGGACACTGCGAGAGGGCTGTACAAGCAATGATCACACGCACGGCACAGCGGACACACCAGGAACCGCGGTGTTGGCCGTCGAATGGCGCTAGCTGCGCAGCATTTGTGCACCGCCGCCGTCAGTGTCAGCCAGTTTGCCGTGGCATACGGAGCTACATCGCTGTCTTTAACACTGGTAGCATGCCGCGACAGCGTGGACGTGAACCGTATGTGCAGTTGACGGACTTTGAGCGAGGGCGTATAGTGGGCATGCGGGAGGCCGGGTGGACGTACCGCCGAATTGCTCAACACGTGGGGCGTGAGGTCTCCACAGTACATTGATGTCGTCGCCAGTGGTCGGCGGAAGGTGCACGTGCCCGTCGACCTGGGACCGGACCGCAGCCACGCACGGATGCACGCCAAGACCGTAGGATCCTACGCAGTGCCGTAGGGGACCGCACGGCCACTTCCCAGCAAATTAGGGACACTGTTGCTCCTGGGGTATCGGCGAGGACCATTCGCAACCGTCTCCATGAAGCTGGGCTACAGTCCCTCACACCGTTAGGCCGTCTTCCGCTCACGCCCCAACATCGTGCAGCCCGCCTCCAGTGGTGTCGCGACAGGCGTGAATGGAGGGACGAATGGAGACGTGTCGTCTTCAGCGGTGAGAGTCGCTTCTGCCTTTGTGCCAATGATGGTCGTATGCGTGTTTGGCGCCGTGCAGGTGAGCGCCACAATCAGGACTGCATACGACCGAGGCACACAGGGCCAACACCCGGCATCATGGTGTGGGCAGCGATCTCCTACACTGGCCGTACACCACTGGTGATCGTCGAGGGGACGCTGAATAGTGCACGGTACATCCAAACCGTCGTTGAACCCATCGTTCTACCATTCCTAGACCGGCAAGGGAACTTGCTGTTCCAACAAGACAATGCACGTCCGCATGTATCCCGTGCCACCCAACGTGCTCTAGAAGGTGTAAGTCAACTACCCTGGCCAGCAAGATATCCGGATCTGTCCCCCATTGAGCATGTTGGGGAATGGATGAAGCGTCGTCTCACGCGGTCTGCACGTCCAGCACGAACTCTGGTCCAACTGAGGCGCCAGGTGGAAATGGCATGGCAAGCCGTTCCACAGGACTACATCCAGCATCTCTACGATCGTCTCCATGGGAGAATAGCAGACTGCATTGCTGCGAAAGGTGGATATACACTGTACTAGTGCCGACATTGTGCATGCTCTGTTGCCTGTGTCTATGTGCCTGTGGTTCTGTGAGTGTGATCATGTGATGTATCTGACCCCAGGAATGTGTCAATAAAGTTTCCCCTTCCTGGGACAATGAATTCACGGTGTTCTTATTTCAATTTCCAGGAGTGTATTATCTTCTTTTAAAAATATTTGTAGCCTCTATGGCGATTTTTATCACGTGAATTATCCGCTTATAGCAATAAATGAGGAAGCAAGTATATTATGAAACACGTTTTTAAATTATGTGAAGATTAAAAACGTATATTTAATCAACGACGGTTTACGGATGCAATAAATGTAATGTAAAGTATATACGTCTGCCTGATGTACGTATACTATTACACAGAAATTTGCTGTACAAAATCACGGTATGAAATACATGTAAATGATAACCGAGTAACTTACTCTTACAAATCATGTTGCAAATAATTACTGAGCAGATGTTCACAAAAATAGTTTTAAGTGTTTTCAGAAATCAGTAGGAAAGATGTAACAAAATATCATTGGTTCTAGTTATTTCTCAGTCATTTTCATCCAACTTCTGTTGTAGGCTACGTCTTTAGCTGAATAAATGATTAGATACTGTAAACCTCTAACATACTTCAATAAATTCTCAATGTGATTGTTTTCTATTTGTTTGTTGGAACGTTCCCATCATATGCTTCTGTTTCGAAAGACTATGTTCGTGTTGGGAAAATATGTTTCGGCTTCCATTAACGTAGCTGTATGGACTTGGGTCCCCTGATATGGGGCCTGGTTTTTCGTTTGTGAATGAGGGACAAATGATACTTTGTTTTGTGTTCTAGTGCCTCTTCCAATTGTTTCTGGCGAGATGACGTTCTTTTTTGGGGAAAAAGGGATCCATCATGTTTTAAAATTCACTATTTATCGCGTTTTTTAGTGCATAAACTTTAAAGCGACCAGGGCGCATGGATATAAGTGACATTTACAGATCTGGAAAAAGTTCTCTGTCGCACTTTTGTAACTTCCTTTTCACGCCACCTAATTTGCGGCCAGGTGATTGACACGAGAGCTCTCACATGAGGAAATGCTGATATTGTGAAATCTGCTATTGTCTAATAATAAATTGCGATTTTATCCTGTGTATGCATTGCTGAGGGAGTGGAGTGCTCTTATAGGGCAAAGCACTCAGCCTAATTGTATCGAATTGCACAGATTTCATTAGGACCTTTCTAGCCTTGGCCCTCATGATAATACTAAAACGTAACTCCATCTGTTTTCTTGCAGTGTATTTTCAAATTAAAAACTCTTATGACACCGAACAGTAATCTAGCTTGCATTTCTTTCGTTATTTCACCACTGTTTGAACCATTGAGAATAAAATTTCGGAGAGAATTGAAAATTGTTAGAGTTTTTATTATTGTGTATACGGCATAACTAGAAAATACCTCCCATGCAAAGATCATGATTTGCAAGTCATATTATCCGACGATTTAGACCTGTGTATCAGGATGATATGAAAAGGAAGCTCTGAGCAGAATACCAGAAACAGAGATGCACTACATACAAACGATACTCGGTAGGATGAAAAGAAACAGGATAAGAAGTGAAATAATACAAAACAACCAGCAAGTCAAGCCTTAAAATAACTACGGAGACTAATAGGTTAAATGGTTTGGCCACTTTAAAAGAATGGGACCAGCAATAGTTCCGAAATGAGTCCGAGAATGAACAGAATCCGGACGAAGCCCAATATGGAGACCACGAACGACATGGAGAGGCCAGGTGAAGAATCGTATGAAGCGAAGACGATTGTAGTGGAAGGAGACGCAAAACGATAGACCCGTGGGAGAACGAGCAGCATGCAACAGGACCCGTCAACGACCTCGAAGAGCAGCAACATTGCAGGAAGAATATTTAAAACTTCACACTTCGAGCTGCTCATCTTAAGATTATAAGTGGAATAATTAATCATAGTTTTCTACAACAATTACGGATCGGTTAAGAATTATTTCAGGCTAACCACGAGGTTATTTCTAAAGCGTGCCAACTCCTGGAGTTTTCTTCTATTGGAAACAATTCCAGAATTAAATCTGCTCTCTTCAAGTAGCAAGGCAATGGCAGCCTCCCGTTTTACATCCAATCGATGGGTTTTACCTCTCAAGAAACAGAGGAGGTACAAGCGGTTGTTCTTGCACTGCGTACGTGTTGATGTCTTAGATTTTATTCCGTCACACCGTCTTCTCACAATCAATGGTTCATCTCTTCACACGAAAGGACATTTGGTATAGTACAGGAGTGCAGGGTTTATCCAGGTCCGTTCGGTTCTGCCGCATACTTCGTCAAGTATACCTTCACAACTTCTTCTTGAAAATTTACATTAGCATTTGTACTTCGGTTTTTGGATTGGATTGCTCAGACATTGGATGGTACGAATAAAAAAGAGAACATTCTCCGGAGTAAATTCTCAGAACAAAAGAACGTTTTCTGAGAAAGTTCTCAGTTTCGTGTGAATAAAAATTCGAAACATATTCTCTGACGAAGGAGTTCTTCCTCACTACATCCCCTCCTCCTTGAGAAGTTTTCTATGTATGTCGTCTATTGTGTGTGACACAGAATGCATTAGTAATGTTATATTTGATTCATCTCTCTTAAACATGAAACTGTTCAGTGTGCAAATATGGAACTGGCATCAGAGTGCTCTGGAAGAAATGTACCACATTTCGGTCGGTTTTACTCTTATGCAAAGCTACTAATTATCAAGAAGATTGCAGACAATTTACTAAAATGTATACTCTTGTAACGTTACCAAATTTCTGACAAGTGGTAAACTTTTTTGTTACTGATGTACCATTAAGCGAACGAAATCTTAAGATTACATGACTTTTCATTTACTCCAAACCGGAACTCTGTCAGAGTTTTCTAATACCAAATAATTGTGGTTAAACACGACGCATAATGGTCTGCTCTAGTGTCAAATTTGTAAGCAGTTGCTCGTGCGGTCCGTTACGATAAACAGATGGCTAGTTTTGTAGTAAACCAGTTATTAATTTTTCTGATCCGCCTTCTTGTTTCTAACATAGCAAAACATTAAGATTTTTGCTGTATGAAGACGTGCTGATGAATGTCTGGAAATGCAAGAGACACATTTGTTTGGTGTATATCTAAGTCTTCTCTTACATCAGTATGAAAACTTTGGTCTGATAAACCATCTGAAAGGTCACCTCTCTTCTTTCGAGCTTTTCTGGAAGTAAGTCAGGCAAATAAAGTTTTTTATAGTTAAACCCGTATAAATTTCTACAGTTTCTCTCTTCAATGTTACCTCGGGCTACATATATCTTTTTTGCCATCCAAGCAATACAAATTCTGTCATTACTACCAAAAGGCCGGTAAAAGTTAATCACAACAGATCTTACTCAGCTGAAGTACCTTACAGAGCTCACTTAAAAAAATGGAGAATGTTCTCCGCTTGTGAGAAGCTCCTCCATCTTTATTCATACGAGATCGGAAAGTGCTCTTTGTTTTGAGCAACTTCCCACACCCTTGTACCTGTACCGAGAACATTCTCCGGTTCACTTTATTCTTGCGAACCTGAAAATGTTCTTCGATATTTCGAGTGAAAAACATTTTCTCTGTTTTATTCATATCACCCATCGCATACAGCAACCTCCAATAACCAACAGAAAAGAGCCCATTACCGATTCCTGTTCTTGGTATTTATCCTGTACTGAGTCACATTTTGATGCACTTGGACAGTTGCACCCGTGTGCTTCTTGTACTCCGCCAGGATGAGTAGTCGAGGAACTTCAT
Source organism: Schistocerca americana (assembly GCF_021461395.2). Taxonomy (NCBI): domain Eukaryota; kingdom Metazoa; phylum Arthropoda; class Insecta; order Orthoptera; family Acrididae; genus Schistocerca; species Schistocerca americana. The sequence goes on from NC_060126.1 coordinate 284,357,677, forward strand.
TGTCTTTCGTTGACTAGCGAGAAAACTTTTTATGTTTAGGTACTGGTTTAACACCATTTGTATTTGATGCTGCAGACGTAACAGGGTCGTTTTGCCATTTACACCATCCTGAATAGCCGTGCGAGTTTAAGCGCCGCTTCAGGGAACTGGAGTAAGTGGAGGGGGGGGGGGGGGGGGGAGGGCTTCTTGGCCCACGTGTTAACGACGAGGCGCTTTCACACATCCCCCTAGGCAATCACCGGGATGACACCCAAATCCGGCCTCAGTTACACGACATGAAAAACATTTCGGCAACTGTCAAACACTTTCACAAGAATTGCGCTGTACGCAGACAACTGGGGTACACATATTCGAACCCAGCAGGTAACGAGATGACGATACGAGGGGCACCCGGCCAACTCTTAAACTAACCATATCAAGTACCCAAATCCTCCAATAACCATACCGACACTGAGGCAAAGCCACAAGAAAAATGATAGTAAGTTATGCCATTTCCATAGGAACGGTATTTTTCTAGCGCAGCATGAATTGTGTCATCTTTTTCTATTTCCTCCTTCTTTGAAGAGACAGTGTACTGTGATAAAATTTCCTCTCACAACCACAATGTCCACAAAAACTTGTTTACTAAGAAAAGTTACAACATCACTAGTCATAACAAAATAATACAAAAACATTGCTTATCTGCTCTTATTAGTGCTCAGAGTTACTTTGTGTAATACTGAAAAATAGCACATGTTCCCTTGATGCAAATTTAAATACATGACGTATGATCCTTGGTTTTTTATGGAACTTTGTACAGTTTTTAAAGCCGAAGAAAAAAATTATTTTAATATTGGGCTTGTACATAAATTGCAACGTTTGTCCTTAAAGTTAGTAAATACAGAAGATACACATAACACAGATTTAAGTCATCGATAATGTATTCTTCTCCAATATTTACAACAGCCTGCAAACACTAGAGTAACTTTTCCATTCCGAGAATGTAGAAGTCACGTAGTTTTGAGGCGGAGAACTCCTCGAGCAATGTTCGGAGCGCATTTTCTGTCCGGAAAGGAAGTTCCTTGAAGGTTCGGCAAAAAGCAGAGGAAAAGGTGGAAATCAGAGGGGCAAGATCAGGTGAATGAAATGGGTACGGAATGACTTCACAATCTAATTCCTGCATAGAGTTTTTGGTAGTGTAGCAGAATGCGGGCAGGGGTTATCGTGGAATGCTCCACTTCACTCAATCTTTCCTGGTCGTTGTTCTTGCACTACGCCAGCAGTGCGTATCAGTAGTTGACAATAAATGTCAGAAGTGTTGATTAGGCCTCGGGGAAGCAATTCGTAGTACACTACACCGCCTTTGTTCCACAAGATACATAACATTATGTTTCGTGAAGCACGTAGGTCTTTGGCTCAAATGTCTCAAATGGCTCTGAGCACTATGGGACTTAACATCTGAGGTCATCAGTCCCCTAGAACTTAGAACTACTTAAACCTAACTAACCTAAGGACATCACGCACATCCATGCCCGAAGCAGGATTCGAACCGGCGACCGTAGCGGTCACGCGGTTCCCGACTGAAGCGCCTAGAACCGCACGGCCACACCGGCAACGTAGGTCTTTGCACGGGGAGTTGCTGCTTTGTTTGGGATAAACTATTTAATTATGTTAAGATAAAGACACAATTTCTCGTCACCAAATAATGGTAGGAGTGGTTGATATTGTTCACGAGCCAACTGATGACGAGCAAGCAGACGTGCGCTTATGGCCACACGCAGATTTTTGTGATTTTGGCTTAGAGCATATGGTATCCATACAGCCGATTTTTCAACCTTCCCCATCGGTGCAAATGCCGCACGGTAGAATCCTGACAGTTCATCACGTTTGCCAGCTCTAGATTATACAGACATAGACATTGTGGATTAATGCGATTAAACGGTCTTCATCAAACACCGAATGTCTTCTCGGACGTGGTGGCTCACTAATGTCAAGATGACCCGACTTAAAAAGAGAAAACCATTTTGTTACTGTGCCCTGTCCAATGGTATTATTCCTATACACGGCACAAATGTTGTTGGCTGAAGAATATCTTGGAAATGTTCCGATTTTTCACTTGGCAGTCCATTTTCTAGCATCTACAGCTCCACTCACTAACTCCAAATGACGATGTGTAAACTCAAGTAGCAACAGTGAACTACAAACAAAATTCACAACCGGTAAACGAAACCATAACAACCGGAATACCTACAAGCAAAACAAAAACGCCACGAACTCATGCACTAACCTGATACACTGCACTTTGTGCTGGGTGTCTACCACCACAACATTCTTAAAACAGTTCTCCACACTATTCGTGTTCACATTACGTTTTCATCATATTAGGAAATCATTGTACCAGTATTTTTCAAAATGGTTCAAATGGCTCTGTGCACTATGGGACTTAAAATCTGAGGTCATCAGTCCTCTAGAACTTAGAACTACTGAAACCTAACTAACCTAAGGACATTACACACATCCATGCCCGAGGCAGGACTCGAACCTGCAACCATAGCGGACGCACGGTTCCGGAGTGAAGCGAATAGAACGGTTCGGGCACAGCCGCCGGCTAGTATTTCTCCAGCTGTAACCAAGCTTCAGACTTGCAAAGCTAAATAATTCTACAGAGTAGTTATCCAATTTTGTCAGGTGCTTTAAATTGTGCTCTTTGACGGAGAATCTTCTTGGACTCGAAAGACAGAAGGTTAAATTTACTGTAGACGCCATCATCCAAATAAATTTGGTATATGGTGTGATCTGTGACTAGTTACTGCGACTAGTTACAGCCGGTGGAGATACGTATCTGGATTAATTACAGCAACTGTAAATCTAAGTAACACATTCTAAAGATAGATTGCAAAGTACAACTGAGTATCGTAAGTCGGGTAAACTCGACTAGAGGATTTACAAAACTCCGTCCGAACACCTCGGAGGGTCCAGCGGTACTCACCGATCGCCATGTCATCTTCTGCCTATAGGCGTCACTGGATGCGGATATGGAGGGGCATGTGGTCCGTACATCGCCGTCCCGGCCATTGTCCGTTTTCGTGATCGTCTACAGGATTCAGGGAGTCAAAAATATCACATTTCTGTACAGCCACTCCCCTTTCCCCGTATATCTCAAGAATAATTTATTATTACATTACGTTACATTCACTTCTTAAGGTATTTAACGAGAACATTATTGCCTCCAAGTGAAACACCGAGTGTTGAGATTGAGTTTATCAGTTTTAATATTTTGTCCAGTGCAGAAATGAAATCCCCATAAATGCCGCGATTTAAATGTAAATTTCTAACGCGTAATCGTACCCAATGGATAAAGTTCGGTTTTAATCGGCTTTGAAAATGTTGTAGTGTAAAGCAAAATAAAAAACCTCAACATTTTATACATGCCACCTGCTTGAAAAAAAAAACTGTGTTTAATATGTCTGAACGATTACTGTTAAGAGGTTAACAGTTATGAAAAGAAATTCAAATAAAAGTCCTGTTGCTTTTAATATACATTACAACAGAGCATCCACATTTGTCAAAAAGTAATTTTTCAATACCCGCTCCCCGTCCCACCTATTCTGTTTTTCATTTCGACATCTATTAGCAAAACACTTGGCATCGTTCATACCAAATTCAGTCGTATATAATGCGGTGGTATTTTAAAGATGCATCTGTCAGAAACAAGCAAGAGATATCTCTATATCACTGTACGTGCACCCAATGTTGTCATGTTAGATTGTTTAATCTTCGAGACAAAATCTGTTCTAAATGTAAATTATACATTTATTATTCTATATACATATTTTTTATTTTAGTTTTCTGAAGTATATTTAACAGGTCACCTTCCATTCAGACAGCTGTTGCACTTAGAGACTGTTATGTTGACTTGTAAATTGTAGATTGGAGCGATCAATCGTCCTTTTTAAATTTTATTGTGCAGATCTTGATTTCGGCTAGAAGCTAGCCATTCTCAATGCATTATTAGTTTCGCTCAATGCATGTAATGTGGATGAAGCCCGAGCAACAGGCATTACATACATTGAGCGAAAGTAATAGTGGATTGAGACTTGCACAATAAAATTTGCACAATAAATTTTAAAAAGGATGCCTGATCGCTGCAGCCTACAATTTACAGGTTAAATATGTTTTCTGGGTGGGTACCGTTGAAACGTTAACAGATATGAAGCAACAGTCCAAATAAATGCTCTGTGATATTTGTGTACATAACAACAATGCACCCATATTCGTCGAAAAAGTATTTTTTTAGAAATCCGCTCCCTGTCCCCTATTTTGTCTTCCATTTAAACATTTGATTAATCGCAAAACGTGTAACAAGGTTAATGCCAAATTCAGTCATATATGATGAAGTGTTATTCCAAAGACGGAGCCGGCCCCTGGCGGCAGAAAGGTTCTAAGCGCTTCAGTCAGGAACCGCGCTACCGCTACGGTCGCAATTTCGAATCCAGCCTCGGGCATGGATGTGTGTGATGTCCTTAGGTTAGTTAGGTTTAAGTAGTTCTAAGTTCTGGGGGACTGATGACCTGATATGTTGAGTCCCATAGTGCTCAAAGCCATTTGAACTATTTGAACCAAAGACGCATTTGTCAGAAATAAGCTAGAAATATCTCCATGTAGCTGCATGCACGTCCAATATAAGTCCACTTCACTCAGTTGTCCTGGTGTGTTTCCAGATAAAAATATCATAAATCTACATTCTGCAAATATTCTTTTATATTATGAAATGCTGTTATTGAGGACTTCCTCAAAATTGATTAAAACTTTCGATTCAATTTGAAAACGCGTGCTGAACGAACATTGTTCTTCAAAGGAATACCAAAAGCTGAAAGTCTACCAAAATCCCTGAATGCCTTAACACATAGTTACACGATACAGCCCATTATATCTGCTGCAGAAAGTTAAGGCCCCCCTTAATCATAGTTTTGAAAGAAAAGATGGTAAGTTCGGACCAAGATTTATATCTTTCTGTTCGCCTCTACGTTCGCCACATTAACACTAGAGCTCGTAAGGGAACATTTTGAACGGCTATATATACCTAATAAATACGATTGAAAAATCTGTCTCGTGGTTAAATTCATGTACGAGTCAAAACGGAAATATATTAATACTATTGATAATCGTGGAAAAGAGCTGAAAATGTAAGGATTCCTATCCGAATGAGCAGTATGATTCAGCCAACAGTCGTATGTTAATTTCAGCTGTGAAAAAATTTATTGAGACACTTTACATTATATTATTACGCAATTATACAATTGCGATGTTAAAGTGGATTTAAGAAATAATATCCTAGAATTCAATCCTTCGTTTACAATCAGTTTTTTTCTCTCACATTTGTCAACCTTTTTTGATTTGCATGGTAAGAGAGTGGTTACATTGAACAGCAACCACCTAAATGAAACTCGCCAGCTTTCAGAACTGTTATCTTGTTTATGACTCCTGTCATGGAACTCCAATTGTCTGATGTGCTTGGTGCAGAAAATCAAAGTGCATTCAGCACCTTTTTTGAACACAAACAGTTCTGAGTTTCCTCGTTATTGTACAATTTACAATAATGTCACATTAACGTACAAACAATTTCAAACAGAATATAAGTAAATATGAAATGTTCACAACTCGAAAAAGTTACCAAATGTGAAAATAAAACCAAAATACCACATGGGATACCTTTTATTTCAAGAAATTTAAAGCACAAATATATATACACATAGAAGAACATATGTATAATATACATTTGGAATATTTATATAGAAAGACTTACTAAACAACCCAACACAACTGGCACTGACGCAGACTTATATTCGGTACACATATAGCAGTACAGAGGTATTTATAGGTTATTGTGCGTCTTTGGAATACCACTTCATCACATTTGACTAACTTTGGTATTAACAATGCTGATGTTTTACTATTAGCTCAATGGTCAAAAGAAAAATAAAATAGTGCAGTGTGGAATTTTGAAAACAATGACTTTTTCGACAAATCTGGCTGCACCATTGAAACGCATACATAAAACCATAGAATTTTTATTTGATATTTTTATATATATTACCGTTTCAAAGACATTCATTCACAAATGTCGAATTCAACTTTTTACAAGGGGGTGTGTCACATGCTTAACTGGAATATTGACGCATATGAAAAAAAACTGTGTGTCTCTTAATTTGCTCTACACTACAACATATACAAACCAAATCAAAATTGAAGTGCATCTCTTGGGTAAGTTTACTTTTATGTCAGTTAGCATTATCAGTTTCGAAATAAATGACAGTATTTCGATGTCACTGTGTTAGTCGAAATGCCTTGGTTTTTCTTGAAGTAGATTCGAAGCAATGAGTATATTTAGAGGACTCTGTCATAAGAGTGGTACATTATCTCTGAAAACACATTGCCATATACGCTGCAATAGATGTAGTAACCACTGTTATGCAGCCACCTGTTGTGCCTGCATTGTAATCAATTAAATTCTGTATTTTACGTGTGTAAGGTGGCAGAATAAATAAAGGTCAGATTTGCTCATTACATGAGAGCTTTATAAGTCGCAATGAGAAGGTGAATATGACACATAATGTAATTCGGTGGTTATGAGCAAATTTGCCTATCAGCATGTAATGCAAAAAGGGATGACAGTAAATCGACGGTAATTAACACTCCATTCTTACATAATACATGTCTGTGAGCGAAAGGTGAAACAAGCAGCGGGAGACATTGTAGTTTGGAAGCCAAAGGGATAAGAGTAGCAGCAAAGGTGCACCCCACGGGTTACCACAGAAACCACTTAAAGGGGTGTCAGGCAGAAAGTCAACGACCCTGATCAGGTGACTCAAACGAGAGAAACGCATGTAGCGGCCCATCTGCAGAGGGACTGAGGAAAAGCTTCAGAGAACAGCGTTTCGGAATTCCAAAGAGATAGGAGCAAAACCTATGACGCATTTCGATCACATGTCCAGCAAGTGGGACACACATGAAGGTCAATGCATGCCTTTAGACGTCTAGAACGGGCACAAAACGTCCGATTGGCGGAAACGCACTATGAAGGAGAAATATATTGAAGTTTCAATGCTTTTTTATAGAAAGGACATTTCGATTGATAGAGTGAATTTTCACAAAATAGAGGAACGCTCCTATTGGTCGAGAAAGGCCATGATGTGAAGAACAAATGAACCCAGGTGGGGAGAGAGCTCGGACATGAGTAAGGCAGGAGGGAAATTTTCGGACTCTTCTCTGGTTTGGCGTCAAGTGCAGAATGGAGCGCTTAACGCTCTGTACGACGCAGAGAAGAAATTTTTGTGAGCACTACGTTCACAGCGGCTGAAATTCAGCTAGAAATTAGCTGCAGCGTCGTTTAGCTTCAACTGTGGAGAAACGAACCTGCCAATTAGTAAAATGTTCTTGCGAGAACTGAGAGGGCATTATAATATGCACGCTGCGCCAACTATGCGGGTGTATATCGGCACATACTAAATCTGGGGTGAGTACATGTCTTCTCGCGTAACGAGAAACACAGGGAAAGTTTCTGCTGGAGAGTTCAGCAAAGGCTTAATTAGTTTTATAGGATCTTCAGCGGAAGAGAGCGGCCTAGAAGACGACAGCTCCTAATGGCAGCTTAAGGTAAATACCTTGTGCAGAGGCATGAACTTGTTTGGTTCACTAGCTTGCGTCTACTGTAAACTCGAGCGACCTTGGGTAATCTTTCGTTCAATTGCTCACATAACATACCATCCATCGTAGACTTGATTGTCATCCTAAATAGTACCGAAATTTATGCCGGAATCGGACGATTTTCGTAGTATTGATCAACATCATTACGGATGTGTAGGACCAATTTTGTAAAGAAACTTCCGATTTAACTTAAATATTGTTGTGTTTAGGATTAATATTCTTTCTGAGAGTAATATTTAATATTGCTGTGTTTAGGATTGTTTCACTTTTTGGTGTTGGAGAGATGTGTTATCCTGACAACTGTTTTTATGTTGTCAAATAGGAAACTGTGTAAAAACGTGTATTTTTGCGCAAAAAATGCGACATTAAACATGTGATTTCTACATACACACTTGTTCTTAATCACAGAATACGATAACCACAGTAACCACATTACACATGTAAATTACAGTATTGTAAATTAAATATGTTCCTTAACGTCAATGTGAGATTCCATTTCGCCACAATTTATTATGTTGAATTCCAGAGTTTCTGATGATCTTCTTGTAAAATTATGCAGCGAAATCGGTAAAAATAAATCATGCTGATTGTAAGTCGTGGCTATCATGGTAAACTTTTCATCAACTATTAAGGATTGGTATTTAAGGTTCCTGTTGGTAAATGGATGTATTGTGAAGCAGAGGCCCTTCTCGTGAGTTCAGAAAAACGCAAAAACAGTTGTTTCATGCAATAAGTTGCTTTTGTAGTCTTTTTTTAGGGTTTCGTGCATTAAGCTGTAAGAACAGAACCCTCATAGGATAGTTATGTTGTCTGTCCGTCTGTCTGTCACTCTGTCGGTCCAACTGTTAAAAATCATTTCCATCAGGAAAAAATAAGCATATGGAGATAAAAAACATATAATGTACTTAGGTCTATTGTCCCTTGACAGTGTAAAAATTTTAAGCTTCTAAGTCAACACAATCAAATGATAAGACCCTTTATGTCCTATATTTTAATACACCTAAACCCACTCATCAAGATCTATAGATTTCTTTTTGTTGACCTAGCATCATGAAATTTGGCAAGAAGGATTTCGAAATACAGCTGAGGGAAAATATCTGTTAATTGTTAATTTGTAATTATATAAAATGAAAAAATGTTTTTTTGTATTTTTTCTATCACTCTGTCTGTTTTTCTGTCCGTCTGTTAAGACAATTTTTCTCTAGTACAGTTTGGCGCATCAAGTTCAAATGTATGTGACATATGGTGGTGTAAAAAGTTTAGGCTACTAAGTCATTTCAGTCAAAAGACACCGTAATTTATGTCACATACTGTGTTTTAATATTAGAAAACTCACTCATCAAAAGCTAAAGCGTGCTTCCCATTGACCTAGAATCACGAAATTCGGCAAGAATGTTTTCATAGTACACATAAAGGATATAAATGAGGAATTGTTAATTTGTAATTATATAACAAAGAAATTAATTTTACTCACCTCTTATCTGTCTTTCAGTTAGTCTCTCCGTTTGTGCAGAACCGTCAGATCACGAGTCCCATTCACTCATCACTGACTTTTTATTCATATTATAACCAACACTGAGAATTTGCTCTTCAGATACAACCATTTTTTTTAATTTTTTTTATTTATTTTTTATTTTTATTTTTATTTTTTTTTTTTTTTTTTTTTTTTTTTTTTTTTTTTTTTTGCTATCTTAGTCCTGAGGTAGAACGACGAAGCATTCTAGATGAAAGACAAATTGGATGCATTAGCAGTCTCATCGTATCATAATTCAGGAATCATTCCTCATATATTTACCCTCCTCTACCCTTTCAGTGTTGACAAGGACACGAACCTGACACTGTTCGCTAAGGTGCTCAGGCTCTTTTCTTACAAGAAAGTTTATTTCCGTCGACGACGATAAATGGTAGTTCTCAGACGTATGAACGTCACGATTAGCGCTGTCTCCCACCGTAATGAAAGGTTTTGTTCATTATACAGTTGATGGCAACATAAATTCTGGTGTGTCACGGCATACTGGCGACGCTCTGCGACGACGTAATCCTTTGTTTGCTTAACTATCGATGTTTCGTGAAAACCACACAAATTGACCTTTCTTTGTCCGTTATCAATCAACCTCGCTTTCGAAATGAAAGAAGATATTTTAATATTAAGTGAAGGCAACTCGTCTACTTCCTCATCACTTACTTCTACACTTACCTCCCGATACTGTGCTGTATTAAAAACATGAATTTCCAAACATAATATTAATATATGTTATATGACAGTCTCTCATAACTGTGCAATGATTTGTCACTGGACTCCTATTTGGAACTATAAGACGCCGAATTTCCGCCCATATTTGCCTTATGTTTCACCAGGTTTGTGCGGCTGATTTCCAAAGACGAATCTAAGAACGATTTTCCCATTCTTAAGTAACACAATTTTGGTGTTCCGTCTGTGATAACTTTGTTGCCGAGAGGCCGCTAAACCCCGTAATTTCTTCCATGAGTGCGTTGTTGGAACATACGTTAAATAAAATCAGTGGCACCACCATTTTTGGGACTTATAATATGAAAGTTGTCACATGTAAACTGTAACAATTTCAATCTAACTTCGTATATGGTATTTTGAGAGTCAAACAATTTTGATTTTAATTAGCACAGCTTTCGCACCAAATACATTGAGTTCACGTCTCTTCCAGAAACTAGGCTCACCAGAACTTCGCTTGGGACGTATAAACATGGTTACAATGAATAGGCGGAGGTCTGTTTACAGAAAAAGTTAGAAGAATTTCGTTTAGTTGAGTAATGAGCTGAAGGAGATTACATTCATTACATGTGGTGGAATTCGTAAAAGCATACTGTCCAATCTTTGAGGTTGTTCTCATGATTGACGAAATGGCGACTGATGTTAGAAGACAAACTTGGGTATGAATGGAGGTCTACAGTTTGTCAGATGCCCAAAGTGTAATATATTTCTAAATTGGGTAGCACATACTCTGCCAGTACCGGCATTTTGTACAATGTACCAGAGTTATGGACACCTTGCGACTGAGTGTAAATGGTTGATCATACGACGCTGGAAGTACGTGAGCGGAGGAATAGTGAGGGGATAAAATAACCGTGACAAGTAAACCCGTGGCGGTAATCATTTGTGCAATAAAAACCTTAGTATTCGAGTATTAACCTTTGCCTTGACTGATAGGCATTGCGGAACTACGATATCGAAAATTATAGTAAGAAAATGATATCGCCTGTAGTAACTATGAAAGGAAGTGGTGGTGGCGGACCATTGTCCTTCTGCCATATTTTGCCCAATTAAGCAAGAGCTTAGGTACCATTGTTCAGGATTACTTAATTCTTGTAGTTGACTATGCACTATATTCTCTGACTTTTGCAGGTGTGTAATGCGAAGCTATGTCATGAAAGAAACTGACACCACATCACGGTGACACCTACAATGGAGTTACAGTGCTGATCAGGGAGCGCTAATCAATCGGAAGTGCTTTGATGTAACTTTGCAGGGCGACGACAGAATTGTGAGGAGTAGCGAGAGGGGTGAGGAATGTTTACTGGAGGACAGTGAAGGCCGGAATAATTTAGTAAACAATGACGGATATTCAGAACACGAAGATGTAGTTGGTAACTTAAGCCCAGCAGGTTTTTTCAGTCATAGAACCATTGAAGAGGCTATAAAGATGGAAGAAGAAGACGAAGTTCTAGTGATATGTCGGTGGGGAGAGGCAAAGACGATTTCCAAAAAACCGAGGTTAAGCCGAAGCTATTACAAAGTTCTTCAAAACCTAATGACGATACCGGCAACGAGAAGTAGCCCGGAAGCGAATATGATTAATGCTGTGGGCAATTGCATTGAGATAAGAGGATAATGAGGAAGGAACAGAGGAGTGTAGTGAGAATATGAGTGAAGAATGTAATTAATAGAGTGCTCGAACAGCAGTTTCGACAAAGGCGAGAGATTACAGAGCTACTGATATAGTTTCTCTGATTTAGATTGGTGTGTTACACTGCCAATTTCCTGTAATACTGTAGCTGCTACTTCGCCTCAATGATTTCAGAACTTCCAATCGAATGTTTTCTATCCCTTCTGCCGTATTTGATCAGCACTCTTCCAGAGAACTTTTAGCTCTGTCTCTAACACAGGATCCCCAGTGTCACTCCTATCTACACCAGCCTGTCATCAGACAACCACTCCCCCTCATAGACGCCTTCAACATATTCTTTCCACTACCTGTCTGCTCTCTGTAGAGTTCCCACTGCACTCTTAATATTACACCCGCCCCCCCCCCCCCCCCGCCCCCCCCCCTTCTTTTCACAGAAAGTTATTTTGACTTTTCTATGTTCTGAGCCAGTCCCTCCTGCTGTCACTTCGCCTTGGCTTCCTTGTATTTCCTATTTATTTCATTCCTGAGGGATGTGTATTGCAGTGCTCCTGTCTTTCCCTGAATGTTTATGTACTTCCTTCTCTCGTGTGTTAATTAAGCATCTCATCTCTTACCGAAGGTTTCTTCTTTGTTACCTTCCACTTACCTGCGTGTGTCTCCCCTACATCTTTGATTGCCCTTCTTAGAGATGTCCAGTTTTCTTCAACTGCTTAGTCTGGTGTTCCTTATCGAAGTACCCGCATCCTCAGCAAGCTTCAAACGCGTCTTGTGATTCCTCAGTACTTCGGTATCCCGCTTCCTTCCACATTTACTTTTTCGGACGACTTTCTTATACTTCATTCCACTCTTTACCGTTATAGAATTATGATACTACTTGACACACCTTACCTGATTTCTGAATCTGTCTGACAACTATGTGATCCAGCTGGAAACTTCACGTGTCTCCTTGTCTCTTCAATGTGTACCTACTTCTCTTGTGATTCTTGAACAGAATATTCACTATTAGCATCTGAAACTTACTGCAGAACTCAGATTTTCTCGTCTCCCATTACTACTGCCAAGTCCATATTCTCCCGTAACCCTTTCTTATATTCTCTCTCTACTGCTCCATGACTGTTAGATTTACATCTGCTTTATGTACTGGACTACCTGTTTAATATCATCATATACTTTCTCTGTCCCCACATATGCTGCTCGAGGCGTTAGTAGGTATACCTGAACTATCGTAGTCGGCGTCGATTTGCTTTCCAATCTGATGAAAACAACCCTGTCGCTGAACTGCTCACAGTAAATCACTCTCTGCCCTAATTCCATAAAGAACTCAACCCTCCTTGTACCATCTTCTACTACTGTTGATATTACTCTGTACTCTTCTCACCAGAAATCCTTATCTCCTTTCGATTTCACTTCACTGACCCCCACTAAATTTACACTGAGCCTCTGTCTTCCCGTTTCCAGTTTTTTTCCAGCTATGCTACTACTTTCCGACGTTTGTCATTGCATGTTCCGACTCGTAGAATGTTATTTCGTCCCGTTTTATTAGTCCCCTCCAGGAGATCTCAATGGGGGCTTATCAGGAATCTCTTGCCAATGGAGAGCTCAGTCTTTTGCCAATGGAGAAATCATAATGACACTTGTGATAGGCAGCATCTCGTGTGAACACACGTTATGTGTCTGTAACGCAGTTGTTCTGTTGCCGCCTGTTTCCTCATGCCGTTGATCATTGCTGATTCCTCTGCCTTTTAGAGGCAGTCCCCCCTCCCCCATCCCCTCCTAAGAGCAAGACACTGTTCTAAGCGTCCATCCGATCCTCCACCCTCTTTGACAAGGGCGTTGGCTGAACCCGAGTGGCGCTGATAATTTCTGTTAAAATTTAAGCTGTTGGTGGGTTAGAAACAATGTTCAAATGTGTGTGAAATCTTATGGGGCTTAACTGCTAAGGTCATCAGTCCCTAAGCTTACACACTACTTATCCTAAATTATCCTAAGGACAAACACACACACACCCATGCTCGAGGGAGGACCCGAACCTCCGCCGGGACCGGTGGGTTAGAATACGGGACGTTTTTCATGAAGAGTCACGGACGCTATTCCTATACCGTGAGTCCACTCCTCCGAGGGTGTACGGAATGAAATAAAAACAACCATTATCTCTGTCTAACCAAAACTACAACAGGACTTTACAGCCACACTATGTGTTCCAGTGGAGAATGTGCAGTCGTAAGAGCTGTTGCACAGTTTGCTCAGTAGTTACAGGATACGAAAAGCTGTGTAGGTAAGCGATTGTCAACGAAGTGTAGCGTGCTATACGAAGTCACTGCTTAAGTACGGTTTTAAAAAAAGGACTGAATGTCAAGATGCCATTGTTTTCGAAACTCAGTATTCGTCAAGTGTTATATGTACGCCATATGAAGTGAATGTGTGTCTTCTCTTTTGACTTGTTACTAACTTCAGCAGTAGATTTTATGGATTTTATAGTGCTAATAATCTCCCCCACAGCTACACGTTGACAACGCGTGAAGGAAAAGGAATTATACTGTTGTAACACCAGTTTTGAAACTATGCACTGACGTCAGCAGAAATAAATGTCACGAATATGTACACACAACAAAACGGTGCGGTTCATTTAAAAAGGTTTGTGAAGGAAACAAGCTGTTCGGCTGGTTGCAAGAGAGGAGGAGGCTATGTAGTAATACGACTCTGTGACACACGGCACGATTAGGCGGTTTATAGGCGTCACCTCCTGCACAGAAACGTCTAAGCGAGGCTTACACAAAGTGCGTTTGCGTCACTTAACACCAGCGTCGAATCTGATGCAGCTAAGATGTCGCGCAGACGTCAAGGTTGTAACCTCCCTGTTTATTGGACAATTTAATGGACACTGAAATTCCACAGAAAACTGCCCTGATCAAAATTCTCTCTTTCTCTGTATGAATATTATCCATGAAAATACTACTGTAACGCAATCTGACGTCATTTCGTGATACTTTAACGCATACAAACGTATTTAGCGCTACAGTTAAATTGGGCATATTGCTAAGAAGTTGGCTCTGTGTAACGAGTAAGTTTCCCATAACAAAAAATAATACATCATCGTGAAGAAGTTTCTTACGTTCTGACGTACAACCAAAATACTTGCTTTGAACATACGTGTCTCATATTCCGTCGACAACATAATAAACTAAGGTGAAAGACGAGGAATGGCCAGTATTCAGGGATACGGAAGAAACGAACATTATAGGCAAGAAAGTATAGTTAACATGGGCTCTGAAATGCATATCTTAAGAGCTATGAGCACTTCTTCACCTTCGAAACTCTGAACCAAATCTCTTCTACTGTAAGCTCTTTGCTTTTCATGTTTTGGAAGAAGGTAGTATAGACCAAAATAACAAAGAAGTTGTCTATTAAACTTAGGCTCTAAAATGCATACATTAAGACTTACGAGCACCTGTTCAGCGGAAGATACGTATTTCACATTATAGAATAGCTCGTAAGGTATGTAATTCAGAGCCCATATTAAATGGACTTTTTTCCTTTTTTGCTTTCGTTCATACGACCGCTTCTCAAAATATGGAAAGCAAAACCCTTTCAGAAGAAGAGATTTGGTTCACGGTATCAAGCATAAAGAAGGTTTCATAGCCCTTACGACATGCATTTTAGATCCCAAGTTTACTGGACATTTCGTATCGAATAATCTTTCCTGTCATATCCCTCAATGTGGATCATTACTCTCGAGACATCCCGTAGAGAGATTTCGTTGAATATTGCGCGGAACACTGCGTAGCAACTATTGGTACGAATTTCTCGATGGAAACTCACATGTTGGCTCCTGAAATAAAAGTACTAAACATTTACAAAGATCTAAATGTAAATCCACCTGAAAATCAAGTCTCATCGAACAGACAGCTCTGCTGGAACCAAAAGATTACAGTAGTATCACATTATTGAACAATTGTTCATAAGCCTATGACCATACAGTAATTTGACAATATCCAACACACATGTAAGTACATGTATTCACCTAATCGACGGAACAGTGTGTGAATATACATGGGATAGGCAAAATAATGTGAACGCCTGTACTAATTTGGGAATGGTTTATTAATAAGGAGTTCGACTCCCATTTTCCCACAGTACAGCTGCGAATCTTCTTAGAATACTGGCATATAATTATTGTATAGTCTCCAGTGGAATGTTAAGCTACTCTTTGACCAGAACCTAACTCCTGTAATGACGAGGGAGGTGGGAATCAGCTCCGGAGTGTGCGCTCCGATACCGCTCACAAGGGTTTGATAATGTTCAAGTACGGGAACTGTGTTGGTCGGGGAAGACGCTGCAGTTCAGTTGCAGGTTCCTCTTACCACATTTGAACTGTCCTGGCTGTCTGAATGGGTGCATCACCGTCCTGAAATATGGAATCATTGCTGGGAAACAACATCTGATTCATGGATTTCACGTGATCACCTAAAAAGTTCACATAATCTGTAACACGGCCTTTGAGAGTAATAATGGGACCAGCAGAATACCATGATACGGCTGCCCACAGAATCACACTTCCACCTCCATGCTTAACCGTTGTAATCAAGCAATCAGGATTTTAGGCTTCTTTTGGCGTTCTCCAGACGTAAATCCAGCTCGATGTTGGGAATAACGAAAATTTTGACTCGTCCGATCATATGACGTGTTTCCACTGATCAGCCGTCCAGGATTTATGCTCCTCACACCATGTTTTACGCTTCTTTGCGTTGGTTGTCGTCACTAATGGTTTCGGTATAGCACATCGTATGGAGTTCTCGAGGACAGTGTCGATAGATACTAAGCCGCCATAGATTTGTGTTCCTTTTACACAATTCGAGTTAGTTTACGACGATCTGCGCCATTTAGTTGTAATTTGCGCCCACTAATATGATTACACGGTGATGCCTTCCCAAGTTTTGTGTAGGGTGTCACGACTGTTGAAACACTTGCTCTTGAAACATTCAATAAGTTGGTTACTGATACACCAGCTAATCGCCGGCCGAAGTGGCCGTGCGGTTAAAGGCGCTGCAGTCGGGAACCGCAAGACCGCTACGGTCGCAGGTTCGAATCCTGCCTCGGGCATGGATGTTTGTGATGTCCTTAGGTTAGTTAGGTTTAACTAGTTCTAAGTTCTAGGGGACTACTGACCTCAGCAGTTGAGTCCCATAGTGCTCAGAGCCATTTGAACCATTTGAACACCAGCTAATCGGGCCCCCACAATCCGCCTGCTTTGGAATTCTATTGGTCTTTCATTGCACGTCGACCTCAACCCCTGAATGCAAACACCAAGCGTGCACTACTCGCAAACAACCTGTACTTATGCCTAGTCGGTACTGAACACGCACAATAAAGTACGTTACGAGCCTTACCTGCATTGTTGGCCGTCACAAAAACACCATCCCATTACTATCACTGTTCACGATATTTTGCTTATCCCCTGTATATTACTCATGACTGATAACGTCTGGTGGCCGAGCGGCTCTAGGCGCTACAGTCTGGAACCGCGCGACCGCTACGGTCGCAGATTCGAATCCTTCCTCCGGCATGGATATGTGTGATGTCCTTAGCTTAGTTAGGTTCTAAGTAGTTGTACGTTCTAGGTGACTGATGACCTCAGCTGTTAAGTCCCATAGTGCTCAGAGCCATTTGAGATATTTATTTTTATTTATTTATTTATTTTTGATAACGTCCACTACAGATGCAATACATATTTAATTGTTAGTAACGGGAAAGCAATTTCAAGACGACATTCCCTTCTTCAGGTGCTACTGAACATTTTCATTTAAAATATGACGACTATACAAGCTGTCAGACTATAAAAAATTCAACAGAATTTGTAGTAATTAATCTAGAGCGCTTACCACGTACATACGGAGCATCCATACAAGTGGAGTTAGAACGGTTTATCTAGTGTTTCTGTGGTACATCGTGTATAAGCAGAAAATCTGTCTCATATCCCTAGGCCGGACAGAAAGCTCTCGAAAAAGAGGGCCTATAAAAAAACACAACAAATCTCCGTACGTAAACGAGTTCAATCACAGAAATTAAAATCAGACGGTAAATCCCGTATCCCATAAACCACAAACCCGAATTACAATGGTCTTGGCTTAAGGATTTCACTAACATACCGCCACGTAAATCGAGATAGCCGGACTTACACTCACTGATGTAGCAATCGTTACACCAACAAAGTGTACTGCCACAGAACGGGGCAGACAGGAACGAAGGCACTGCTGTGCTATTTCACTTCATAGCTTCGCCGACCGAGCGCCAATCCATAATCAAACATAAACAGGAAGAACAGAGCTCAGAGACCCAATATTATTAACACTCAGATCTTTCCACCATACGTAAATGTTATTACAGATACCGCTGTATCACTGAAGCTTCCATGCGTACACTGGATAATTTGCACTCTAAGCGCAACCACCTGATCACAATGCTAGGGTGGCAGTTGAATGAACATCAGATATTGCGAGTGATTTTTTTTTCCTCCAGCGTGGGACCCTGTGAAATCGACAACGACATGTCTGCCTCGTTAACAATAACAAAAAAAGAAATAAAACAAAAGAGAAAGACTTAAAACGATGAGGTAAGCACCTAGAAATACTGCCTTCATACACTTATTACAACATAATGATCCAACGCAATAGCTTCTCAAGAAAATCACTACCGCCGAGCGGGTCTAGGCGCTTCAGTCCTGAACCGCGCGAGTGCTACGGTCGCAGGTTCGAATCCTGCCTCGGGCATGGATGTGTGTGATGTCCTTAGGTTAGTTAGGCTTAAGTAGTTCTAAGTTCCAGGGGACTAATGACCTCAGATGTTAAGTCCCATAGTGCTCAGAGACATCTGACACAAATTTGTGTCATTTAATAAACTGGTAATTCGTGATTATTCGTAAAATCTGGGAACAAGATAATGGAACGTAACTGTGAAAAAGACTCAGAAAGCCAAAACTTTAGGATGATAAAGTACAATTGACAAACAATCTACGTAAGTCACCTGCCACGATCAACAAAGTATGGCGCCATGTACAGTTACGTAACTAATTTTAGGAGATTAGAGTAGATAATAAGCAGGGGTTAGGATCTTCTTGCGATCATCGTTCCAACGTCGCATTACCTAGCTACAAATAGTACACCATACCACGCAGAAGCGTTGGACAGTCCTTTTCCATACACAAACAAACGCAAAGAATGACATTTAGTCACCTCTCCGCTGTTACTCAACTTACTATGCTGATCACATACAAACGACTATCACCACACAACACTTCAGTGTCAAGACATGGTGGGCACTGGAGGATCACATGATACACACCTTATACGCTCGTATCAATAATATTTTCTAAGAGGGCGCACAAAGATCAGATGATGTGAGCTTGCACTGGATTACTCATAGAGATTATTTATGGATTAGTAGTTTTTCATTTCATTATCTGCAGCTGAAAAGGTGTCACAGCATCCTCTATCTCACATCCTCTATCTCATCCTCTGTAATCTGTCTTCGACGTTCTAAAATCCATGCGCAAATGAGCCATTTTTCACCTGTACTTTTCATTTTAGTGCCAGAAGACTTATTCATGGATGTCGTGGTAGATATGGCAGTAATCTGTATCTCACAACCTGTCACAGATTCTGGTACACGATTTCTAGTAACTCCCTTGAACTTGTATTACACACAGGAGTGCTGTTCCTGCATAAACCTGGTTGGTATATTTTCTTGTTGCCTCTCTTGATAGATTGGTTACAGTTGATTCCCTAATCAAGAAAAGACTGGGTCCACATTGCTCACTCCTCAAATGATTGGATGCTCAACCTCAACCGGAAGAAGAAGATGGCGAAGAAGAATAACAAATGAAAGACCCAGGCAGTGTACAATACCATCTGGTCAGGCGTTCCACCTCAGAATTAGTAACCGCTAGCTAGCTGAAGATGAACATAGATAAAGTGTTTGAGGATATTGAAAGGGTAATGCAGTATGTAAAGGGGGACGAAAATCTAATAGTCGTGGGCGACTGGAATGCAGTTGTAGGGGAAGGAGTAGAAGAAAAGGTTACAGGAGAATATGGGCTTGGGACAAGGAATGAAAGAGGAGAAAGACTAATTGAGTTCTGTAACAAGTTTCAGCAAGTAATAGCGAATACCCTGTTCTAGAATCACAAGAGGAGGAGGTATACTTGGAAAAGGCCGGGAGATACGGGAAGATTTCAATTAGATTACATCATGGTCAGACAGAGATTCCGAAATCAGATACTGGATTGTAAGGCGTACCCAGGAGCAGATATAGACTCAGATCACAATATAGTAGTATTGAAGAGTAGGCTGAAGTTAAAGACATTAGTCAGGAAGAATCAATACGCAAAGAAGTGGGATACGGAAGTACTAAGGAATGACGAGATACGTTTGAAGTTCTCTAACGCTATAGATACAGCAATAAGGAACAGCGCAGTAGGCAGTACAGTTGAAGAGGAATGGACATCTCTAAAAAGGGCCATCACAGAAGTTGGGAAGGAAAACATAGGTACAAAGAAGGTAGATGCAAAGAAACCATGAGTAACAGAAGAAATACTTCAGTTGATTGATGAAAGGAGGAAGTACAAACATGTTCCGGGAAATTCAGGAACACAGAAATACAAGTCGCTGAGGAATGAAATAAATAGGAAGTGCAGGGAAGCTAAGACCAAATGGCTGCAGGAAAAATGCGAAGACATCGAAAAAGGTATGATTGTCGGAAGGACAGACTCAGCATACAAGAAAGTCAAAACAACCGTTGGTGACATTAAAAGCAACGGTGGTAACATTAACAGTGCAACGGGAATTCCACTGTTAAATGCAGAGGAGAGAGCAGACAGGTGGAAAGAATACACTGAAAGCCTCTTTGAGGGTGAAGATTTGTCTGATGTGATAGAAGAAGAAACAGGAGTCGATTTAGAAGATATAGGGGATCCAGTATTAGAATCGAAATTTAAAAGAGCTTTGGAGCACTTACGGTCAAATAAGGCAGAAGGGATAGATAACATTCCATCAAAATTTCTAAACTCATTGGGGGAAGTGGCAACAAAACGACTATTCACGTTGGTGTATAGAATATATGTGTCTGGCGATATACCATCTGACTTTCGGAAAAGCATCATCCACACAATACCGAAGACGGAAAGAGCTGACAAGTGCGAGAATTATCGCAGAGTCAGCTTAACAGCTCATGCATCGAAGCTGCTTACAAGAATAATATACAGAAGAATGGAAAAGAAAATTGAGAATGCGCTAGGTGACGATCAGTTTGGCTTTAGGAAAAGTAAAGGGACGAGAGAGGCAATTCTGACGTGACGGTTAATAATGGAAGCAAGGCTAAAGAAAAATCAAGACACTTTCATTGGATTTGTCGACCTGGAAAAAGCGTTCGACAATATAAAATGGTGCAAGCTGTTCGAGATTCTGAAATAAGTAAGGGTAAGCTATAGGGAGAGACGGGTCACATACAATATGTACAACAACCAAGAGGGAATGATATGAGTGGAGGATCAAGAACGAAGTGCTCGTATGAAGAAGAGTGTGAGACAAGGCTGTAGCCTTTCGCCCCTACTCTTCAATCTGTACATCGAGGAAGCAATGATGGAAATAAAGGAAAGGTTCTGGAGTGGAATTAAAATACAAGGTGAAAGGATAAAAATGATACGATTCGCTGATGACATTGCTATCCGGAGTGAAAGTGAAGATGAATTAAATGATCTGCTGAACGGAATGAACAGTCTAATGAGTACACAGTATGGTTTGAGAGTAAATCGGAGAAAGACGAAGGTAATGAGAAGTAGTAGAAACGAGAACAGCGAGAAACTTAACATCAGGATTGATGGTCACGAAATCAATGAAGTTAAGGAATTCTGCTACCTAGGCAGTAAAATAACCAATGACGGACGGAGCAAAAGCAGACTCGCTATGGTAAAAAAGGCATTTCTCGCCAGGGGAAGTCTACTAATATCAAATACCGGCCTGAATTTGAGGAAGAAATTTCTGGGGATGTACGTCTGGAGTACAGCATTGTATGGTAGTGAAACATGGACTGTGGGAAAACCGGAACAGAAGAGAATCGAAGCATTTGAGATGTGGTGCTACAGACGAATGTTGAAAGTTAGGTGGACTGATGGACTGATAAGGTAAGGAATGAGGAGCTTCAACGCAGAATCGGAGAGGTAGGGAATATGTGGAAAACACTGATAAGGAGAAGGGACAGGATGATAGGACATCCGCTAAGACATGAGGGAATGACTTCCATGGTACTAGAGGGAACTGTAGAGGGCAAAAACTGTAGAGGAAGACAGAGATTGGAATACGTCAAGCAAATAATTGAGGACATAGGTTGCAAGTGCTACTCTGAAATGAAGAGGTTAGCACAGGAAAGGAATTCGTGGCGGGCCGCATCAAACCAGTCAGTAGACTGATGACCAAAAAAAAAAGCTTGCTAGTGAATGTGTGTAGTGGTCTTGAAGGCGTGCGTCTGCATGGTGGTATCCACCCCCGCGCTCAACCCCTTGTTGAGTTGGGCATGGGGCGGAAGGGAGGGGACGAGATGGCGGGAACGTCCGTTTCTTCTTTGCTGGCCCTCAGCTCTTTTCGTAGCTGTTGCAACTGAAGGTGAACGTCTTCGCCTTATGCTTTCAAGGCAGCCCTTTCTGCCAACATAGCGGCTTTTGGCGCGGTCACTAGTTCGTTGGTTGCAGTACGCGATTTTGGACGGCTGTCGCACGTGTTGTAAGCCACGTTTTTTCATCGGCACAGCCCTCTTCCCCCTCATGAGTGGATGGTCGGGCTGACAGAAGTCTCTTCCTGCTCGGTGCCTCCGGCTGCCACAACATCTTCACTGTCGTGCGGGAGTTACTCGCCTTTTCTTGTTTTCGCGGCTCCAGTTCGCTTGGCAACTGCAGCTGCGAAAATTCTGCGTGTGTGCGCCGCAGTATGACACACAGCTCGTCGCGTGTCCAAAGCCTCTGGCAGCGGTAGCACTGCTCCTTCCTCTTCTTTTCATCTCGGTCGGCGATGTCGACCAAATGAGCACTTCGACTGCTAGGTGCTCCATGATTGCAGCAAGCAAGCGGTACTTTGACTTCCCCTTCGTTTCACCTCCCTTCCGGCGTCTAGACACGTTTGGATGCGTAGCCGTGCGATAAGACCGACAGCGAAATAGCAGATCGCAGCGATTCAAGCAGCACAACCTACCTTTACGGTAAACGGTATACGTGACGTACAGATGTACAGGTAACCAAATGACGGAATCCGGTAGATGTGATGTACATGTACAGTCAAACAAATTATTACAATTTCAGAAAAAATTGAACTATTTGTTAAGGACAAAGACCTTCACAAATTGAGCAAGTCAATAACGCGTTGGCTCGCCTCTGGCCCTGATTGGCATTGATTGATAGAGTTGTTGAATGTTCTCATGAGTCATGTTTTGTTACATTCTGTCCACGACATCACACACATTCATACCCGAGGCATGATTCGAAACTGCGACAGCAGCAGCAGTGCGGATCCGGACTGAAGCGCTTAGAACCTCTCGGCCATCACGGCCGGCTAGTTGTCCATAGGGCGCAGCCCACGATGCTCCGAATGTTTTCAGTTGCGGAGTGATACAGTGACTATCCTGGTGAAGGTAGGGTGTAGGAAACACGAGAACAAGCAGTCAAACTCTCGCTTTATGCGAGCAAGTATTATCTTGCTGAAATGTAAGCCCAGGATGGCTTGCCAAGAAGGGGAACAAAACAGGGCGTTGAATTTTGTCGATGTACCACTGTGCTGTAAGGATGCGTCGGATGGAAACCAAAGGCGTCCTTCTGTGAAAAGAAATGAATCGTTTTCGGGTCGTATGGCGGACTACAGTTTCGTTGGTGTCCCACCGCGTCTGGGGAAACTCAGACATGTCTTCGCTGGTGATACGGAATCAGTTCGAAGTGTGACTGATCACTGAAGACAATTTTACTTCAGACTATGAAATTCCAGGCCAAAGACGTGTCTGGAAACACCACCGACAGTGTTGGGAAACCAATCTTAACTGTCGTCCGCCACGCGGCTCTACAATCAGGAGTGATCGTCTCAAGGCTATATCCTACTACTAAAAGATTGTAACTGGAGAAGTCTTTCCTTGATCTCTTCCTAGATATAAATGTTTCTTTTTCTATTTTACTTGATCGATTGTCTCTTTCAGTTTCGGTCAAAGAAGCTCCGATCCTTTTTTTTTTGTCCAAACTTACAATTATTTTTGGTTGTAAAATTTCATTTTATTTCCATCTTTCTGTCTTTGATATTAAAATTAGACGTAGATGCTGACAGACTACTATCCTGCCTTAGCTTTTTCTAAAAACGCACTTAACCTCTTCGATCTTAATCCCCCTCATGTCATATACCTAAAATCTGTAGATTAACCTTTTATGACTTCAATTTATCGTCATCCGAAATAAGATCTATAACACTCGGTTGCACCTTAAACTGCTGTACGATATTGGAGGTCATTTTTGACGGATGAAGCAATTACTTAATAATTAACGACAGATGTGTTTAACAACACGTATGAATACATGTGTCCAGAGCAGCAGTGTATTTAATCTAATAGATCGCCCTGATTAGTGCCTTTGATAACACTGGCAGAAAACGTTGGTGTACCAGTGCAGTCGTAAACTCTTAATTACCACCACGTGAAACTCTAAACAAAGAAATACCCTTAATTCTTGATTTCGGGTGCATATCTATAGCTATGGTATACAGGAAAATCTCTTCGCCACCATATAGTGGCACAACGGCAGAAGGGTGAAATACGTTCACTCGATAGGAAAAGTTCTACAACGTAGCAATGCTCCGGGTAACCTACATTGCAATTAGCGAATAAATCAAAGTTTCTCGCGCATATTTATTTCAAGAAGGCACACTGCAACAGCGAAGGGATTGTGTTTGTGGCCTATGATCGGCGTAAATTCTCTTTATTAGCTACCATTCGATATCTCAAAAAAGTTAGTGATATTAATCATCCTCTTCTATGAGAGAAAGAAACTGACGATTATGTCACAGGCCAACACGTTCAGTGACATTCGACCGTGAATGTTAAATAAAATTCTTATACTGAAATAATGCAGAGTTAAGACAATCGTATGACAGTGTTGACGAAGGTAAGTTCTTTCTTTATTACGAGAATGATTAAGGGAACATCTCAAATAAAGCCCGAATCGTTTGGGCAATGACCATTTCGACTCCTATTCAAATTCTACCGGAAAATATTTTTCAAGTAAGGTATGTGATACGATGTTACGAAATTAAACTCGATTGAATAATAAGTGTTTGTTAATAACTTAAATATGCAATATTGAAGTTACCCAATAATATTTTTTTAATAGTTCGCTATTAACCGGCTTTCGGCTCCTTAAGCAATCGTCAGATAGTACTGAAACGGTAACCCACACAATTTCAAACAGAATTCGTAGCTGTACAAAGTCGTTGTAGAAAGGTATGTAACATTTTATGACTGTATCCACAGAAAACACAATTTAATGGAATACCTAAAGGGACTCCGAACAAATAAAATTTGTACTACAGTATATACAAACATTAGAGCTATATAATATAATAAAAAAACATTCGCGTTATTTTCATATTTGAATATACTGCTACATAAGGTATATTTGTTTAGAGTCTCTTTAGGTATCACATAATGCTTGTGTTTTGCATCGAAACAAATAAAATGTAACACATCTTTGTACAACGACCTTTCTGCGCTGTGAATCCTGTCTGAAGTAGTGTTGCCTATCTGATCAGTATTAAATTATCTGAAGATGGCCTAAGAAGTCGAAAGTCGGTTCATCAGCTACGAGAAATTAGGGCTCATATGGAGGAGTACAGACAATCGTTTATCCCTCACTCTCTTCGCGCGTGAAACAGGAGGAGAGATGGCGATTATTGGTACAGAGTACCTTCTGCCACGCACCTTACAGTGGCTTGCAGATGTAGTTGTAGATGTAGATAGCGAAGTATAACATATACATTATAATACACATTAATAATGTGTATTAGTGGTATTACTGTGTCTATGATCCTCTAATAACCCACCGAATATTCCATAAAAACCCGGTTCCAACTAATTGCTTCATAAGCAGAGAATACGAGAAATTTACATGTTACAACTAGCACGATAAGACAGAGAAAGGTAACTGAAAAGAGAAAAAATAATTGCAGGTAAAACATTAGTTGAAAAAGAAGATCACGCAGAAAGTGTTCAGCCCCCCATACTCTACGTACTTCTAATACATTTGTAAATCGTTGGATTACAAATTTTTATTCTGTTGGGTGTCGAGTTTGCTGCACAAGCACATTTTGTCATAGAACATCGACTTATGGATAAAAAGCTAACGTTATAGAAACTAAACGAAAATGGCGCAACCAGTTCGATAAGTGGATTCTCGAACGGTAATTCGTTTTCTGTATTTGAGAAGGAACAAGGCAGGAACAAGACATGTTGAATCGGTGGAAGATTACGGTAACAATGCACCGTATGTGCTATAGTGTCAAGGTGGTTCAAAAATGGCTCTGAGCACTATGGGACTTAACATCTATGGTCATCAGTCCCCTAGAACCTAGAACCACTTAAACCTAACTAACCTAAGGACAGCACACGACACCCAGCCATCACGAGGCAGAGAAAATCCCTGACCCCGCCGGGAATCGAACCCGGGAACCCGGGCGTGGGAAGCGAGAACGCTACCGCACGACCACGAGATGCGGGCGTGTGTCAAGGTGGAGCTGATGCTTGCTTCCAATGTTTTTAAATAAGACCAGATGAGAAGAAACGGAATGCCAGGCCATTTCCGTGTGAAGAAACGGGATACAAAAGAGAGGAGGAGGTCTTGGTACTCCAAGACGGACGTACACTATGTGATCAGAAGTATCCGGACACCTGGTTGAAAATGACTTACAAGTTCGTGGCGCCCTCCATCGGTAATTCTGGAATACAATATGGTGTTGACCCAACATTAGCCTTGAAGACAGCTTACACTCTCACAGGCATACGTTCAATCAGGTGCTGGGTTTCTTGGGGAATGGCAGCCCATTCTTCACGGATTGTTGCACTGAGGAGAGGTGTCGATGTCGGTCGGTTTGGCCTGGTACGAAGGCGGCATTCCAAAACATCCCAAAGGTGTTCTATAGGATTCAGGTCAAGACTCTGTGCAAGGCAGTCCTTTACAGGGATATTATTATCGTTTAACCACTCCACCATAGGCCGTGCATTATGATCAGGTGCTAGATCGTGTTGAAAGGTACAATCGTCGTTCCCGAATAGCTCTTCAGCATTGGGAAGCAAGAAGGGGCTTAAAACACCAATGTAAGCCTGTGCTGTGACAGTGCTACGCAAAATAACAAGGGATGAAAGCCCCCTCCATGAAGAAAACGACCTTAACATAACACCACAGCCTCCGAATAATACTCTTGGCACTACACACACTCACAGAAGAGGCTCACCGGGCATTCGCCATACCCAGACCTTGCCATCGGATCGCCACCTTGTGTAACGTGATTTGTCACTCCACACAACGTTTTTCCACTGTTCAATCGTCTAATGTTAGCGCTCTTTACACCAATCGAGGCGTCGTTTGGCATTTACACGCGTGATGTGTGACTTACGAGCAGCCGCTCGACCATGAAATCCATGTTTTCTCACTTGCTCCTTAACTGTCATAGTACTTGCAGTGTATCCTGATGCAATCTGGAATTTCTGTGTGACGTCTGCCTATTACACATTAGAGCCCCTTCAACTGTCGGCGGTTTCTGTCAATCATCATACGAGGTCGGTCTGTACGCTTTTGTGCTGTACGTGTCTCTTCAAGTTTCCAGTTCACTATCACGTCGGAAACAGTAGACCTATTAATATTTTGAGAGTGTGGAAATCTCGCATACAGACTTATGACACAAGTGACACCCAACCACCTGACCATGTTCTAAGTCCGTGAGTACGCCGAGCGTCCCATTCTGCTCTCTCACGATGTCTAATGACTACTGAGTTCGCTGATATGGAGTACCTGCCAGTATGTGCCAGCACAATGCACCTGATATGAAAAAAGGATGTTTTTGGGGTGTCCAGATACGTTTTATCACATAGTGTATCGCAATCTAAATTACAGTTGAAACGTCCCCTTTGAAATATTATACAAGACTGTGCTTAAACTGACACACAATATTTTTAGCGCAACGCAATCTGACTTTCAAAAATCCCTACAAAAGAATGGCCCTGACTAACATTAACCTATATCTTTCACAAATCACTTACCTCACCAAAAATCTTCGTTACTCGAACTACTGCAATACAGCGAGCGCCACTACTGCCAGCTAAATAAAATATTCAAACTACTGAAGGCACTAACTACTAATTGGCATAGTTAGCAAATGAAAGATTTTAATAGAGAACAAACAATGTATTTACCTTAATAGTGTTGAAAAATCATAATATACATAGCAGTTCATGACATCCAGTCTTACAAATTTCAAAATTCCGCCATTTCTCTCCCCACATCCACCACTGCTGGCGGCTCACCTCCAACTGCGCAAAGCTACGCGCTGTTCACATCCAGCTGCCCAACACTACAGTGGCAGACAACAATGCAAACTAGCCACAGACTGCACATAGCACAGCCAGTGATTTTCATACAGAGCGCTACGTAACGTTCCCAATAAGAAAACATAAACAGCCTACTTACATAGCCCCCATGCTCCCCACAAAAAAATTTACAAATTGTTTTGGGCAGTGGCCAATAATGATTTGATAAAGTTTTTCATAATTACAATAACAAAGATATCAAATGCACACACTTACTGATACAATGTTGGTCAAAAGCTAAAATTTTCTCACAGTCCATAAAGACAGTCCTGATCATTCATCACAGTAAAATTGCAGTGTTTTTCTCGAAGTCTGAGCAGTAAAAGAAAATGCACACGGAAGTAGTGGATTTCCATGCAGTCTTGAAGAAGTAGTGTTGTCCTTCCAACGTAAAGACAGTGCTGACTCTCGACATGCAGACAGGTAATGGGTCACAACAGAGCAAACCCACAGCAGAGTCATTCCACGTTTTGAAGAATATTGGTAGTAGGTCATCACACAGTAGACACACTGTAGTCCTGGTAGAGATTACGGTATTGGTGGGCCACCAGAGGTGCAGACCCACTGTAGTACTGGTAGAGATTGTGGTATTGGTGAGCCACCAGAGGTGCAGACCCACTGCAGTCCTTGTCGAAATAATGGTATTGTTGAGTCATGAAAGGTGTAGATACACGGTAGTCCTTGTAGAGATGGCTAGCAGCCATCTGCTGTGACTGTGCAGGTGCACAATCACCATTGAAGAGTCTTGCAGAGAATATAGCATGTCCATGAACCACCAGTTGCGCACTCACAAAATTTTTTTTTGAAATGTCCTTAGAACCAACAATGTTGTTATCCAGTCCCTTGCTGAATTATTAACACATGTGTAAACACTAACAGTCCCTACTTCTCACATATTGTCCATATACTATGGTTCAAATGGCTCTGAGCACTATGGGACTCAACTGATGAGGTCATTAGTCCCCTAGAACTTAGAACTAGTTAAATCTAACTAACCTAAGGACATCACACACATCCATGCCCGAGGCAGGATTCGAACCTGCGACAATAGCGGTCTCGCGGTTCCAGACTGCAGTGCCAGAACCGCGCGGCCACTTTGGCCGGCCATATACTATGACCAACAGAAACATGTGCAGTGAAATGGAACTTACAAGTTAATAATATGATGAACTGGTGTCAATTACAATTTTATAACATAAGAATACAATTACAAAGGTACAAAACAATACAGATAACATTTGTAGTACAGGCTTTACAAAAGAATCGAATTAACATACACATCAGTGTTACAGGAATTATGACATGAGTACATACATAAAAGATCAGAATAACTTTCGAAACATCAACTTCACACATGAACATTAAAACAAAACAGAGTAAATAATGTTTAAACATCTTTACAAAGTAAATAACATAGTATTAGAAAAATTCTACAACATAACAACATCAGCTAAACACACAAAGACAGGAAAGACACAAATACACAAGGGAACACAAACACATAGTGGGATAACACAAGGAAAGGACAGGGTTTCTTTTACTGCAGTATTTTGCAAACAAAACTTTCTTTATTTCTTGGAGATCCCCTTCGTTCTTCATTATTTCCAAAAAGTCTTATCTATACCTGCTTCCTGTACTTTTGTCGTATGACTTCTCAATGCATTTCTTCCAATTCATCGCAACTCATTCTCTTATATAGTCTACCATCGCTTAAGCTAACATAAATCTACTGAGCTCAGATGCTAAACTAAGGGATGAGGCAATGCAGCAGCACAGAACAATTAACACAAACAGCAATGACAAAAAAAAATGGAAATTGGCAAAGCAAGCAGCAGCAAATGCAATAACTTATATCTAAACATGACAAAGCTCCAGAAGAAAAAATATTACAGTAAAAATGTCCATGTTTAATACCTATGTCACATATTAACACTACAGTGATGCATCACGAGAACTTACACTAGCAGATAAGTTACCAAATCGTAAAAAAATTATTTATGCAATTCCTGTGAAGGGAAATGTCTATTTACGTGCCCTCGTTTTCTTGGAAGTAGATCATAAATTTCTTATTGACTGGATCTGTAGGCATAAAATAACTATATTAGTACATCAATTAAATTTAATTTTAACCAATGCTGCAGTGCAGCTAGAAACTAGATATTAAACAAAATGAGTAAACAAATACATAAAGCCAGTCATATGGCATTTCTCTCAACTAGCAAGACAATAGCCGTGAAATGTTTCTCATCGTTTCATTAGGCATTTTAGTAAATATCATAAATTAAGAGCTCCACAGCATAATCATATGTTTTAAAGTTTGAGCGTGTCGTATTTGCGATGCTTTCTACAAAGGAATGTCAACAGCGAGGTTAATGGCTTCCTTTTTTTTTTCTTATTCTCCACCTGTGCCTCTGAAAGGCACACACTAATGGCTTTTTCTCAGGCGACTATCGCGCAGCTGGGTGCCCACCACGCATTACGTGAAGGTCACTTAACTTTCCTACCGAAATATTTACGACAGCAGTTTCCGCTGCAGTGACAGTCTCCTATAAAAAAATTTCAGAGGTCGAGAATTTGCGTTACAAATGTGTAGAAACATAATCCTATAAATACAGCAGTGTCCAAAAAATTTTCAGTGGCATTGTGATACATTCACACATGTACATACGTTTCACAATTCTAAAGTACGATTCTTGGTTTCCAACATCCTTTTCCACAAATCAGAGTCCCTAACCACTACTCATTATTCCTTACCTTATTATACACATACATATTCGTCGACACTTCTTCAATATTTCATCATAAGAAATGCGTAGCATAATCAAATTCCTCACATACGGTATCATCATCTTATTTATCATAAACATACCTCAACAGCATAATACATATCGTCGTCGTAATAATATCATAACATCTCAGTCAATTCTCAAAATCATCGTAGCTTCCTCCAATAATTTCAAAACCTAAAAAAAATTCTCTGCTGATTTCAATAGTGTCATCTATCTCAAATGTACTATAAAATCATGATCCCGTACGAAATACATCATTCAAAGCTCTCATACTATCACAGTGGTTCCGAAAAAATATGAACAGTTCACAAAGTACAGACAAAATACAATTTCGTTAGTGTGAAGTTATCCTACTGTGTAATTACATAAACATCTGTCACTGATGTAGTAAAATAAATATTTGTCTCTCTCAGTTAAATGATCAGATAGCTGTGTAATTCTGTGTTAGAGAAATATGGTACCGATGTATAAAGTTGTATAAGCAAATACCATATTAGCAACGGCCCCTTGTGCTTGCCACACGCATGGTACACAAAGTAGGCGTGTACCCCCCTGAGGATTAATGATTAATACACTCAGGTGTCACAGATTACAGCAATGGAATGAAATGTATCACGGAAAACCTTTGTATCATTGTACTTCAAATATCTTTAAAAATAAATGTTTTAAGTACAAAATTAATCACTCAAATATGTGTACTGTAGCGCTAAACTATGCGTCTTGTTGTAAGATAATCTCTGTGGAAGTGTCGTAGTTATCGTCCTCCGAAAGCTAAGTTCCGCAAAAGTCAATGTACTTACCTCATGATAAACAAAAGTGAAATGCTTTGCGTATAGATATCTTAGTTATTACGCCTTTTTGCCATGATGAAGAAAGTACTGTGCTGTAACATATTGTTGTGCTACGGAAACGGCTGTCTCATTGTAGCTATACCACAAAAGTTACTACTAAAACATGTTTTACTTTCCAGAATAACTCAGAAAAACTGTGCAGATATGAAACAGAAACACCGCAAAAGCAACACTGTAAATTGTCACTCATTAGTAGCGTCGTGATACAATCGTGTAGCTGTCACATAAACTAACCACTGTGTCATCTGGTATCTCACAGAAAGTATTTTAAAACCAGAATGTATTTTCAAGTAAACCAAAATGTTGCATTAAAATCTCATTAGCAGTACCAGTATATGTTCTAAGTATGTAAGCCTTATAGTCGTTACGTAATCGCGCAACTAACAAGCAAGAATGTACACACACAATAACACTGTGACGTCTGTTCAGTATAACAATGCATTCATAATTTCTGTTTAAATAAGTTCTCTTGGTTCATGACTGGATAGTTAACTTTAAAACATTGTTGCGTGTTAACAGTTTCTCAGTGTGACAAATTGTACTAGTAGCGTGAATTGAAAAGTTTTATGGCAAAGATTAAGTTAAAAAACAGATCATCTCTCAAGAAACGGTTTTACATGTGAAATGTGGTGCAATCATTTACCCTTTTTGTGAGCAGAGTTTCAACTTCCAAGTGATTATCATGTTGTATACGTCGTTGCGGAATGCTAAAATTTTTCTCAAGGTTAGCGTCTATGTTAATTTTCGGTGAGCCAGCCGGCGCACGTGGCTGCCTGCGGTGCGAGTCATTGTCTGTCTCTTTGTTGGCGCTCGTCGTTATTGGGATTAGGAGACCTAACTTCCACAAATTCACCTTGCCGAGAGGGCCCTGCGCTCTTTGAATCCCGCCAGTTCTGATGAAATTCAGGTCTGTCGTTATGATTATATCGTCTGTCGTCATGTCGGTAGTTCCTGTAGTTTCTTTCTTGTCGGGTAAGTGGTGGAGAATTTCTCCCTGAATTATCACTGCACGGTGGACCGTTGCGTCTGAAGTTATTCTGTCTCCCGTAATAATAATTGTTTTGGTTCCCATATTGTCTGTTTCTGGGGTAGTCTCTGTGATAGTCATTACTATGGAAATGCGATCTTTCTCTGTAATTATTTTTACTCTGCGAACGGTTGTCATACGGGTGGTGTCTGTTTTCGTCACGATTTACGTTGTAAGAACAGCCTTGTCGTGTCCAGTTATTATTTCTGTCATTGCGG
This sequence comes from Schistocerca americana, assembly GCF_021461395.2. Classification (NCBI taxonomy): domain Eukaryota; kingdom Metazoa; phylum Arthropoda; class Insecta; order Orthoptera; family Acrididae; genus Schistocerca; species Schistocerca americana. The sequence continues at coordinate 284,390,779 of NC_060126.1, forward strand.
AATTGTGACGGATGTGACCTGTAATTGTTGTGCTCCTGTTTTCGCATCCCGCGATTGTCAGTGTCGATTTCCAATTCTTGTAACAGTCCCTGAAAAGCTTCAATGTCGTCTTTGCAACGTCCTGCCAAAATAATATGTCGTAAATGTTCAGGTAATTTGATTAAGCAAATGCGGATGAGTTCTGAGGGGCTGTATGGGTTAGACAGGTACTGATTCTTGTCCAACGTCTACTTTTTATCACATAGTGTATCGCAATCTAAATTATAGTGAATAAAGAGAAAACTAGTCATGGATCAATTTCCATCGTTTTGTAAGGCTTTGTGATCGTGACGAAGGTCGTCGAGGCCTGGGTTTCTTATACGACATTGTCAAAATTCACTCTGCGGAGGACTCAATCGTGCTGCTTCATAATCTCCTTCGTATTATCCCTTCCTCAAATGAAGAAACCACGGCATGGTAGTATATTCGAGAAAGACGATCAGAAAATTTTCGAAGCTGAACGTTTGCTGAACAACGAAAATGCTAATGTCTTCAATGAACATGTCTGCAAATCATCCATAGTTTGGTGAAATACATCGTATAAAACTGTGAATATGTGAGGAAGATTAAGTTTCATTGTTGCAGCTGGTCTTTTCTCGAGGTGACAATATGTCATTGACAGTTAATACCTTATCACTAACGCACTTATACAACAATATGACGACATCGTAAAGTTTTACTGGAATGTAATAACAAATATGTCTGCTTGCTGCGGGGAATGAGCTGGAGAGCAAGGAGGCATTTCAAGGACAACAGTGTCGGAAGTTGAGGTGTGGATGGGCAGTTTTTGTACCTATGAGAGTACTGTCACTGGAGCGTCTATCTAGGGAAAGCAGTGGCGACCAAAGTTGACACCATCTCAGCGGTACACGGCATGTACGGCGAGACAACTTGGTCAGAGTTCATCCTTTCCCGAAATGTCGAGGACGTGGCAGCCGCACCGTGAATCCCAATTAGCCCGTCTGCCGCTCTGTAAAAAGTGTCAACGACGGCACACTAGGCGACCGATCCGTTAGTGTACTTCAACACTGAGCATCAATGCGCTGCGGACTAGAATGGGAACTGCGTGAGAAGCGCTTAGGTGGTCATTCTTTTGTTCACGAATGTCTTAATCGTACTTGGTAAACTCACTACAGTTAGCCAGTTTGCACTTTAAAAGAGTCGTCATAAAAACTATAACTCTAGAAAAAATATTGAAACTGCTATTAAACAGCTGTAAAAACATTAAAATGTGCGGACTAAACGAAGAAATAAATATTTCTCGAGTACGTTGATACACAAGTATCATCAAGTACATGGGGGTCAAAACTAACGCCACAATATTTTAAATTGTTAGGTCTACGTTTCATCCAGTACTCTATTTGAAACAAGTGAAAAATAATGTTTATGATGTAACTTTATTAAACACAACATTTGTTTTTCATTTTACTTCTCAGAAATGTGACCAAGCATGTTCACCACTCTATACAAGCATAAAAGTTCCGTTGCTAAGTATGACGCATTATCGGCGGAAATATGATTGTCTAAGGCACCTGTCATTTCTGGCAGTGTAATACTGCTTACTTTTTGCAGAGATGGCGTTTTCTGTGTCTACTTCCTTCGGTAGAGAATGTCCGCCTGCGTGGCTGGGTGGTAACTTGCTTACTTCTCCTGCGGGTGGGCCCGGGTTCGATTCCCGGCCGGGTTGGAGGTTTCTCCGTTCGTGGCCTGGGTGTTGTCTCCATCATCATTTCATCCTCGTCACCGACGTGCGACTCGCCCATTGTGGCGTCGAATGAAGTAAGACTTGCACAAGGCGACCGACATTCCGCGAAGAGGAAGCTTCCGACCAACGATGTCATACGCTCATTTTATTTCGGTAGAGAATATACAGGATGCGAATAAAATTATTTTGTACGTCAACCAGCAGTATCTCTCTGTCGTCTACCATTCACTAGATAATATCTATAATGTATGAAGGTAAGTATATGTTGTCAAATACGCTTTACAGGGAAGCAGAGATCTTCTTGTGTGCTCTGCGCTGTGTTGTATCAATATTGATTGCTTTCCCCACGAAACAGATCGTTCCCCGCTTTTGACAACCGAGCGTTAGATATGTGTCCCCTTTAACCTAGAGAAATCGGTCTTCGAAGTCAACCCCCTGTGATGTGCTGCAAAAAGTGGCACTTAGGATCCCGAGCGCCACCTTGGTAAGACCTAGGAACGCATCTTCGAATAACTTAGGTCCGATTAGTGAGGAGTGCTTTTAGTTGATTGTGACAAATTCATTTCGTTCAGTTACAGAAATGTTCGGGAGTTCTTTTTGTTTCGTTTCGTTGACTTTCTCAGTTAATTTTCGTGAGTACTACCTAATACTTTTGTAATACTTTTGTTCATGCAGAGAGCAGAAAGTGATCGTGCCCCATCAGCAGTTGCCTCTCTTTGATTGATTACTTATTGTGTACTGCTTAAAATAGCGTATACGAGTAAATTAAATTCGTAAAAGCTACGATTTGATTTAGATCTTTTCCTGTGCCTCACCCAGACAGAGATTTTCTGAGTGACAAACCACGTATAGAAATTAGTAGTCAGTTTACGCCGAGTCCTACGACTTACTGCCTCCACCAACTGCTCCTATTCTTGCAGTGTTATCACATGTTCAGATTACAGAGTCCCGAAATTTGTTTTCCGTTTTTGATGCGCTACATTGGCCTTCGAACCAGAAGTAAGGGGAATATTGACGTAGCGAGCACAAGCTGTGCCACTGTGTACAAAACCAGGTTCTATGCTGAGCGATTCCCAACTTAAACATCATTTCTCCACTAGGATGATGATACTACAATTTATTACTTTATGTGGAAGGGCTTTGACTATGAGATCGCTCTAGCTCACCTCTGTAATATCAGAGTGGACGGAATGAACTGCTTCTTCCTCTCACGGAGATACATGTGGGTTTGTTGAACAATTAATTCAGTATTACCGTCCTCTTATGTGGTTCCCAGTTTCTTTCGGCTCTATCTTCAAGTTCGTCGTTCTAGTTATACAATTTGTGTTTCAAACGTGATCGTTATACATCAAGATATATACTAAGCAAGGGTTTTGCAGTTTCATTTTGGTATTAGTGTTGGTTCATGCATTTATTGTGGGATGTTAATCACCATAATAAATTGCTCACAGTAGTGGCAAATATCTTACGATTATTCCAATTCATTTAATATTTTCCTGCTTTCTGAATATTGTTCCCGAATGAAAGGTAAAGATGAAAACAGTTAAATTCAATATGAAATACGAGGGAGCTTCTTGTGTATGTGCTGTACACTATACATGCACTATGGCATCAAAAGTATCCGGACACCTTACTGAAAATGACTTACAAGTTCGTGGTGACCTCCATCGGTAATGCTGAAATTCAATATGGTGTTGCCCACCCTTAGCCTTGATAACAGCTTCCACTCTCGCAGGCATATGTTCAATCAGGTGCAGCGTTTCTTGGGGCATGGCAGCCGATTCTTCACGGAGTGCTGCACTGAGGCCTGGCACGAAGTCGGCCCTCTAAAACGTACCGAAGGTGTTCCATAGGATTCAGGTCAGGACCTTATGATGGACAGTCCATTACACGGATATTATTGTCGTGCAACCTCTATGCCACAGGCCGTGCATTATTATCAGGTGCTCGATCTTGTTGAAAGATTCAATCGCCATCCCCGGATTCCTCTTCAACAGTGGGAAACAAAAAGGTTCTTAAAACATCACTGTAGGCCTGTGCTATGATCGTGCCACGCAAAACAACAAGGGGTGCAAGCCCCCTCCATGAAAAACGCGACCACAATAACACCACCGTCTCCGAATTTTATTGTTGATACTACACACGCTGGAAGATATTCACCGGGAATTCGCCATACCCACACCCTGCCATCAGATCGCCACATTGTGTACAGTAATTTGTCACTCCAAACAAAGTTTTTCCACTGTTCAATCACCCAATGTTTACGCTCCTTACACCAAATGGCTCTGAGCACTATGGGACTTAACTTCTGAGGTCATCAGTCCCCTAGAACTTACAACTACTTAAACCTAACCAACCTAACGACATCACGCACATCCATGCCCAAGGCAGGATTCGAACCTGCGACCGTAGTGGTCGCGAGGTTCCAGACTGTAGCGCCTTCAACCACTCGGCCACATAGACTGGCCTCCTTACACCAGGTGAGGCGTTGTTTGGCATCTACCGGCGTGATGTGTGGCTTATGAGCAACCACTCGATCATGATACCCAAGTTTTCTCACCTCCTGCCTAACTATCGTAGTACTTTTAGTGATGCAGTTTGGAATTCCTGTGTGATGGTCTGGATAGATGTCTGCCCATTACACATTATACCCTCTTCAACTGTCGGCGGTCTCTGTCAGTCAACAGACGAGGTCGGCCTGTACGCTTTTGTGCTGTATGTGTCCCTTCACGTTTCCACTTCATTATCACAGCGGAAACAGTGGCCCTAGGGATGTTTAGGAGTGTGAAAATTACGCGTACAGACGTATGACACAAGTCACTCCCCATCACCTGACCTCGTTCGAGGTCCGTGACTTCCTCGGAGTGTCCCATCCCGCTTTTTCACGATGTCTAATAACTAATGAGGTCGCTATTATGGAGTATCTGGCAGTCGGTGACAGAACAATCAACCTAATATGAAAAACCTATGTTCTGGGGGTGTCCGGATACTTTCGATCACATAGAGTATGTATAGCCAAATAGTATCATTGGGAGCACTGCAATGTGCAAATCTATGAAAGAATCTTTCATGAATAGTTACGAATTGTCGACATTTGGCACAGGGTAGACGCTGATTATATGTAATTTCTGTAGCCACTTATTCACGCTCATGATTGAGTCAGCACAAGTGCTGTAAGTCCACCGTACATGGCATTTTTCTTGTTAACTCGACAATGAATTGACTTACCAACCACTTTCATTCATACAATCAGAGAGCAACAGCCTACAGTTCACGCTTGTATAACGTAAAGGGTAAATGGCAGTTTTCATTGGCAGTTGTGGCCAAGATAATGTCACACTTGAGAGAGAGTGGGCTGTTGGCTCTGAGCACTATGGGACTCAACATCTTAGGTCATAAGTCCCCGAGAACTTAGAACTACTTAAACCTAACTAACCTAAGGACCTCACACACACCCATGCCCGAGGCAGCATTCGAACCTGCGACTGCAGCAGTCCCGCGGTTCCGGACTGCAGCGCCTAGAACCGCTAGACCACCGCAGAGTGGGCTGTTAGCAGAGGTCATCTCTGAGCAAGTTAACTAGCTAACAATAATCATTCCTAGTTGCGCAGTGCTGCAGTCACACCCTAGTCTTCTTCTCTTCAAAAATAATGACATTGTTCAAAATATGTATTCTCTACTCTTTCTAATAACTTCATCCTTGATATCTTTTACAATCAATCTTTCTTCTTCTAACAGATATAATCACAAGTCAACACAGAACTACTGAATACATCCATCACCCACCACACTTCAACTAAGAATGTATCAGACTGCGCAGAGGAAAAGACTGTGCCACGCCAAGACCAAAGACCGATAAACAGTAGCGTAACTTGCTCTCTCTGATATGCATATCGATAACACACAAAACCCAAAATGACTGCACCAACTTACACTGTCATTTGTCATTACTTTTGCTTTTTCCAGTTTATTCTCATTACATGTTCTATACTCATTAGACTGCTCATCCCATTCAAAAGTTGCTGTAATTCTTCTACACTTTCACTGAGAACAGCGATGTCATCAGTGAATCTTATCATTAATTGCCTTTCATTTTGGATTTTACTTCCACTCTTGAACCTTTCTCATATTTCATTCGTTGGTTCTTCTGTGAATAGACTGAACAGTAGAGGCGGACGACTACATACGTGCATTACACACTTTTTAATCCGAGCACTTCGTTCTTCGTCTCCAACACTTGCTTCTCCCTCATGCTTATTGCTCATATGGTATGTTACTCGACTTTCCCTGGAGCTTACCCACATTTTTCTCAGAATTTCGAACATCTTGTACCATTTTGCATTCTCAAATGCTTCTTCAGGTCTTCAAATACTATGCCTGCGTCTTGATTTTTCTTCAGTTGTACTTCCATTATCATTACTTCAGTTCAAATTCTGTTTCTAATACTGGATCACTTATCTTTTCCCTGTCGGCTCCTGCTTCTTCTTGTAAACGATACATTTTTTAAACTGATTTAGGTATGAATATCCATACATTTGTCTTGAAATTATGTCTGGAAGTTAATAATTGAGACATGTTTGTAAACTTATAACATGGATTATATCTGTATATGTATTACTTTAGAAAGATGACTATAATGTAATAGTAACAAAAATAAGTAAAACAAAATAATCAATAAGAAAATAAGTGAATGCGCTACTCTAAGGAATTATTTCTGTAATCAAGAGAAAGGTTAATACTTGTAGAAATCTAGTAATCGTGTGGAGCGATTGGCTTGGCACGCTCGGTGGTGCCGTGCGCAACCGCAGCGGAAGAAGGAGGAGGTGGTGAGGTGTTTAAACGACGCAGACACATCGTCTATGACTGCGGATGTAAAATTATTGTGGTGCTAAAAGTTGCGTCGAATCTTAATGTGGCTTTTCCTTACAGGCTGTTAAGTCGTCTCTGCGATCATAAAGTAGCAGGTGCAAGTATTTCCGGAATTATGACGCTGTGAACTTTCATGAGCCACAGCCACTGCTGGAACAAAGGTTCTGGGAAGCGCTGTGTGGCTTAGCGTGTATTAGTTTATCACAGACGTGAAGAATTTGTGTGAGATCATCGTCCACCACCACTTCGCCGACGCAATCACAGTCTTGCTTCCGTCTACGCAAACCACGACGGCTGGCCTTTAATTTTGTTCAGTAATTTTGTTAACGGGAGTATCAATCACAATAGATCAAAGCGAAAGAATATATGAAGGGCTTATTTCAATAGTGGTACAAGTCCATTACATCCATTTTTTTGCCCATAATGCTTCTGAAATTAATGATCCAAACAAACATAAAGAAAGGTTCATCTCTAGCAAGAAGCCATATGCTTGAATATTTCTGGTATCTCAACTGCAGATTTTTCAGCGCTCATTTTTTAGGAAAATGAATAACGCAAAAATCTAGCAATCGGATTGGACAACTGGCTTGGTGCACTCTGTGGTGTCGTGCGTTGTCGTATTGGATGAAAGTGGTGGTACACTGAATGGCGTAGACTCATTGTCGATGGCCACGGATGTAAAACTATCCTGGCGCTCAAAGTGCGTCGAATCTACATCCAAGTGATGTGGCTTTTCCCTTACACGCTACCAAGTCGTCCCTGCAATCATCAACTCGCAAGTTCAAGAATTGCCGTAGTCAATGATGCTGTGAAGTTTCATGAGCCACGGCTGTTGCTGGAACAATGTCTCTGGGGAAAGATATGTTGCTTGGTATGTGTTAATTTATTAGAGACACGAAGTCGGTACATAGAATTTTACTTTCGAATTCACTGAACGCTTCACGCATAGCCCTCCTTACGCTAACTTTGACATCGTTTAGCTTCTGTTTGTCTGAGACGTTTTGGCTGCGTTTAAACTTGGAGTGAAGCTCTCTTTGCTTTCGCAGTAGTTTCCTAACTTTGTTGTTGTACCACGGTGGGTTTTTCCCGTCCCTCACAGTTTTACTCGGCACATACCTGTCTAAAACGCGTTTTACGATTGCCTTGAACTTTTTCCATAAACACTCAACATTGTCAGTGTCGGACCAGAAATTTTCGTTTTGATCTGTTAGGTAGTCTGAAATCTGCCTTCCATTACTCTTGCTAAACAGATAAACCTTCCTCCCTTTTTTTATATTCCTATTAACTTCCATATTCAGGGATGCTGCAACGGCCTTATGATCACTGATTCCCTGTTCTGCACATACAGAGTCGAAAAGTTCGGGTCTGTTTGTTATCAGTAGGTCCAAGATGTTATCTCCACGAGTCGGTTCTCTGTTTAATTGCTCGAGGTAATTTTCGGATAGTGCACTCAGTATAATGTCACTCGATGTTCTGTCCCTACCACCCGTCCTAAACATCTGAGTGTCCCAGTCTATATCTGCTAAATTGATATCTCCACCTAAGACTATAACATGCTGAGAAAATTTATGTGAAATGTATTCCAAATTTACTCTCAGTTGTTCTGCCACTAACGCTGCTGAGTCGGGAGGTCGGTAAAAGGAGCCAATATTAACCTAGCTCGGTTGTTGAGTGTAACCTCTACCCATAATAATTCACAGGAACTATCCACTTCTACTTCACTACAGGATAAACTACTACTAACAGCGACGAACACTCCACCACCGATTGCATGCAATCTATCCTTTTTAAACACCGTCTCTACCTTTGTAAAAATTTCGGCAGAATTTATCTCTGGCTTCAGCCAGCTTTCTGTACCTATAACGATTTGAGCTTCGGTGCTTTCTATCAGCGCTTGAAGTTCCGGTACTTTACCAACGCAGCTTCGACAGTTTACAATTACAGTACCGATTGCTGCTTGGTCCCCGCATGTCCTGACTTTGCCCCGCACCCGTTGAGGCTGTTGCCCTTTCTGTACTTGCCCAAGGCCATCTAACCTAAAAAACCGTCCAGCCCACGCCACACAACCCCTGCTACCCGTGTAGCCGCTTGTTGCGTGTAGTGGACTCCTGACCTAACCAAGGGAACCCGAAACCCCACAACCCTATGGCGCAAGTCGAGGAATCTGCAGCCCACACGGTCGCAGAACCGTCTCAGCCTCTGATTCAGACCCTCCACTCGGCTCTGTACCAAAGGTCCGCAGTCAGTCCTGACGACGACGCTGCAGATGGTGATCTCTGCTTTCATCCCGCTACCGAGACTGGCAGTCTTCACCAAATCAGATAGCCGCGGGAAGCCAGAGAGGATTTCCTCCGATCCATAGCGACACACATCATTGGTGCCGACATGAGCGACCACCTGCAGATGGGTGCACCCTGTACCCCTCATGGCATCCGGAAGGACCCTTTCCACATCTGGAATGACTCCCCCCGGTATGCAAACGGAGTGCACATTGGTTTTCTTCCCCTCTCTTGCAGTCATATCCCTAAGGGGGATATGTGCCAAGCGGCTGCTTCTTTCATTCCTAATAGCGAGTCCATATTCGCGTCTACTTTTCCTTCTCTTCCTTTCCCTACTATCGAATTTCAGTTCCCCATCAATATTAAATTCTCGTCTCCCTTAACAATGTGAATAATTTATTTTATTTCGTCAATCGTCTCTTCAATCTCTTCATCATCTGCGGAGCTAGATGCCAAATAAACATGTACCATTGCGTTAGGCGTGGGCTTCGTGTCCATCTTGCCCCCAATAACGCGTTCACTATACTGTTCGTAGTAGCTTATATGCGTTCCTATTTCTGTACTCATTATTAAACCTACTCCTGCATAACCCCTATGTGATTTTACATCTTAAAACCCTGTATTCACCTGACTAGAAGTCCTGTTCCTCCTGCCACCAAACTTCGTTAATTTCATTTATATCGAACTTTAACCTATCCATTCCGCTATTAAAACCTGCTCAATTAAGGGATCCGACATTCAATGTTCCGATCCGTAGAACGCCAGCTAGCTTCGTTTCTCCTGATAACGATGTCCTCCTGAGTTGTCCCCTCCGGAGATACGAATGGTGGACTATTTTACTTCCGGAATATTTTACCAAGAGGACTCCATCATCATTTAACCAAACAGTATAGCTGCATGCCCCTTGCTTTCAGTCGTTTGTAGTACCAGCCCAACAGTGCTGTTTTGGTTGGTGTCATAAGGCCATTTCAATCAATCATACAGACTGATTGAGCCTGCAAATATTGAAAAGGACCCTCATCAAGAACTACTCGTTTCTTGCCTCTCAACAGACACCCTTTCGTAGTGGTTGTAAGTACGGTACGGCTATCTGTATCGCTGTGGCACGCAAATCTCGCCACCAACGGCAAGATCAATGGTTCGGGGTGGTGGGGAGGGGGGGGGGGGGGGGGAAGTTCACTGATAGTTTTTGCGAAGATTTAGTTACGATCTGCGCTACAGCAATGGTCACGAGTCACGACTCAGGAAACGGCAGCTACAATGTCCCATTTCGCGTGCAGCGGCCGATCACGCGAAACAATAGCTTCCGTAATACAGTACAAACGTTTTGACGCAATTGGTACACGTTAACAATCTTAACATACGCGACAAACAATTACTAGACTAACGGGTCACGAAGTATCACTTTTATCATAACTATGATGAGGAACTTGAAGCAATCGTACGCAATTTGTCTGAGAACCTCAAATTGAATTTACATAAAATCGAGAGGGTTCAACCACAATTTATTTTAAGTTATCGTAAGGAGTATTTGATGTTGACTTGACGTGTAAGTTTCGTAACAAGATATTGGTTGTATCTTACTTCTCTCTTTCAGATATTATATTTTGTACTCGTATATTTGTATTATTTGGAGTGGTTATATTCAACAGTCATTTTGAATATTTGTCTTTTATATAATTTTACGTCTGAGGAGTCATTAAAGTCGAATTTGCATGAACGTAATCAGGGCATTTCACGTAAGAGATGAATATCGAATAGGAAGGAACTGGGAAGGTAATCCGCCGTCTCCTTTTGCGAGGGCTGTTCAATAAAGAATGATCATACGAGGGCTGTTCAATAAATAATGATCGTAATTTTTTATGATCATAATTTCTAGCGCTAGAAATTAATCTCATAATATTTTGCTAGCTTAATGTGCAACAAACAATCCGTAGAAGTATCATAATTGGGACACCTGGTTCCCACTCCTGAAAATCAGGCAAAGTCAGACATGTTCAGTATCGCCTGCAATGGAGCTAACACGCGAGGAACAATATGCGGCTGTGAAATTCTGCTTTCGTCTCAACAAATCTTCAGCTGAGGCTTACACAATGTTACAGGAGGCCTATGGAGAGTCTGTTCTTCCCTACAGCACAGCTCGAAGGTGGTTTAAAATGTTTAAAGAGAGGAGACAATCAATTTCAAAGGGAGGTAAAATCGGTGCTCCAGGTACTGCTCTTACGGAAGGAAACATCAACAATGCTGCTGTCATTGTAAGAGAGGATCGACGAAATACCTTAAGATCACTTTCTGGAATACTCAACATTTCATTCGGTGCCACCAACACGTTGGTGACACAAAAATTACACATGACACGTGTTTCTGCGCGATGTGTTCGAAGACTGTTGATTCCCGAACAAAAGAAAATTGGCGTGCAGGTATGCATGCAGTTAAAGTTGATGTTAGAAGAAGATCCGGAGTTTCTTTCAAATGCTGATGAAACTTGGCTACATCATTTTGATCCTGAGAGCAAACAGCAAAGCTCGGCGTGGAAATATAATTCATCACCAACCCCCAAAAAAGCAAGAGTGGTTGCTTCTGATGGAAAAGTTATAGGCATCTTATTCCTCGATATTCATGGAAGGGTTTATCAACATGTTGTACATGCACATACATCAGTAACTGGACAATACAACAGGGATGTCCTGAAAACATTACAAGTCCATATCAGGCGCAAAAGACCACATTTTCGAGTAGCAGGCTAGATGCTGCTCCACGATAATGCGTTGCCACATATTGCCAATGTTGTTGCTGAATATATTGCAAAAATAAACGTGAAGTGCATCCCTCACACTCCCTATATCCCGGATTTAGCCCCATGCGACTTTCGATTAGATAGAGCAGCAGTCAGTCGTGGAATTAAGTTGCTTTAATATGACATTTATAGTCACAACGCAGATCAGATTTCGACCTGTGTCAGGTCATTATCAATGCAGTTCGGAATTGTAGCAGTTGTTCGTGCTCGACTGAATGCTTACACAGTTCAAGCATTACGACTTTTTTCTATTCCCTAACATGAAGAAACGCCTTCGTGAGAGGCACTGTCAATCCTCAGAAGCAGTGGTGAAGGCTGCGGAGGGGATTTTGAAGGACCTCTCAAAAAATTGGTTTCCAACATGTATTTGGCGAAAACGCTGGGACAAGTGCATCGCATTCATGGGAGGTTACATTGAGAAGGACCGTAAAAATTATGAGGATGAGTAAAGGTATGTTGTGATTAAAAAAAGATCATTCTTTTCTGAACAGCCCTCGTATAAGTACAAAACAAAAGAGCCTAGTTGTGGTCTTAGTTTCAGCTGGAATTGTAACGCTGAATTTCCTTTCTATTGTACTTTGTTATGGAGGTTATAAAGGGCAGGTATCGGTAGTTAAAGTAGTAAGGGAAATAGAGAATTCTATTAAAAATGATTTTACACTGGACAGGTATACTTTTCTAATATATTATGTATATATGCCATACGTCACACTACTTGCATTATTACCAGTTTCGACTTACTTTCAAATCACCCGTGGTTTGGGGCAGCGTCTTTGAATAGTAATCAAAACGTTCTCGGTCTCCGGTTCGAAACCTGCCGCCGGTTAGTTTGTGATTAATAATCGGCATTGGCAGCCGAAGACGTCCGGAATAAGATATCGTACTTATTCTTCCAACGGCCTTGTCAAAGAGGGCGGAGGAGCGGACAGAGATTCTGGACACTCTATTGTCCTTGGGGTCAGAAACTGCCCCTAAAGGCGGAAGAACCAGCAATGATCAACAGTATGAGGATGCAGAAGGCAATGGAAATAGCTTCATTAAAGACACATTTAGTGTATCCACAGGTCATGTGGCCTATGATTGAGAGAGCGTCATGATGATGCCCCCATAAGCAAAAGATTTTTGAATAGTTCCCCATTCGGATCTCCAGGAGGGGACTGCCAAATGGGAGGTGACCATGAGAAAAAGACTGATTGACCAACCAAAGGATAACGTTCTACGAGTAGGGGTGCCAAATGGCAGAAGTTGAGGTAACGTGGTAGAGCTATAAAATCTGAAAAGGGAAATGCAAAGGCTCAAGCTAGATGCAGTAGGAGTTAGTTAAGTGAAATGGAGAGAAGACAAGGTTTTCTGGTCACATGAGTATAGGGTAATATCAACAGCAGCAGATAATGTTTCAACGGGCTGGTCACATGAGTATAGGGTGATATCAACAGCAGCAGATTATGATTTAACGGGAGTGGGATTCATTATGAGTAAGAATGTAGTGCAGAGAGTATGTTATTGTGAACAGGTCAATGATAGGGATGTTATTATCAGAATCGACGGAAAACGAACACCGACAACGATGTTTCAGGTATACATGACGACGTGCACGCTGAATATCAAGAGGTAGAGAAAGTATATGAGAGTAGTGAAAGGGTAATACAGTGTTGTAGAGGGAGACTAGATTAGAATTGAGGTATTTAATTTGCGACTTACATGCTTACTGTGAACCATGGGCTTACCGCAGTGGGGTGGCTTCAACACCTCAATGATACAGATCGCAGTGACGGAGGTTCAACCAAAACGGTCGAACATCTGTTGAGAACACAGAAAAATGTGTGGTTCCCGAAGAGGGGCAACAGAATTTTCAGAAACTGCAGGGTCAACAGCCTGGAATATTGACTAATTTGACCTTGTTGAACTAGTACAACGCCGGAAATTAAGTGGAAATTACAGACGTAATTTCTCCCGAGGGCACGTGGATCTACTGTGTGGGTAACCCATGATGGTATTCTGTTGGGTAAAATATGCTGAATCTTGGGGCGGGGCTACTGAGGAGGATGTCGTATTCGAGAGAAAGAAAGCTGGTAGTCTACAGGTCTGAGCCTGAAGTATTAGGTTCCTCAATCAGGCAGGTAGGTCAGAAAATATAGCAAGGGAAACTGATATGTTCCGGTTAAATACAGAGGGAATTAACGAAGTTCGGTGGCGCGAGGAACAGGCATTCCGGTCGTATGACTTCACCGTTACATATACAAAATCAAATACGGTGAATGGCGGAGTAGGTCTAATAATGAATAAAAAAATTGGAATGTCTATAAGCTGCTATGAAGAGCGTAGTGAACACGTTATCGTAGCTAAGAAAGAAACAAATCCTACATCCACCACAGTACTACAAATTTATGGGCCAACTACCTCCTCTGATGATGAAGAGATTTAAGAAATTTAGATACCAGAATTCCCATATTTAACAGCACTACACTTAAAATCAGGGTGGTTCACTTTCTATGTGTCATCAGTTCTTCAGCAGAAATTCGATCACGGAATAGAAGCAGTTGTTCAGAAGAAATGCTTTTAGGTTAGATTTTAAACTTGTTTTGCTACCATTTAGGCATATTAGTTAATTGGGCAAATTGCCAAAAATATTTCTCGCTACACATTGTATTCTTCTTTGAGCCACTGACAGCTTTAATAATGGATAATAGCGCTCTTTTTTGTCTGTAGTGTCACAAATGTGGAAATAACTATCCTACTCAATTTGTGTTGGGTTCCTTACGACCAGTTTCATTACGAATACTGTATTGTGGTGGTGCAGTTAAAACTCCTGATTGCTAATTAATCCAGAACACATTATTTAGTGGATATATGCAAAATATGCCAGATGTTGATTACTTTGTTTCCAAAACTACCAATTACCAGAAGAGCTGAAGTAGCTGAAGTTAAATGTTTGAGAAAGGCAGTACTACGCTTTTTCCAGTTAAAGTTTTCATCAAAATGTACACTCTAAAATTTCGAGCTTTCTATCCCTTTTACTGACGTCTTTTTATTTGCTGCATCTATTGCTGGTATGACACTATTTGTTGAATGAAAGTGAATATATTGTGTTTTTTGTCCTCAGAATGTAAGGAGAGATCATTTCCAGAGAATCATTTAATAATTCCGCTAAAAATATCATTAATGGTCTCTTCCATAAGTTTCTCTTTGATGGATGTATTATAAAACTAGTTTCGACTGCAAAAAGTACCAGTTCTGTTTGTTGAATGTTAAACAGAACGTCGTTCTCATATATAAGGAAAAGGATTAGGCCAAAATTGAAACCTGTGGGACTCCCTTTGTGATTTCTCTAAAGTCACTAAAATTTTCTAACCTTCCCTGATATTTTCAGCACAATTTTTGTATCGTCTTCGTTAAGTATGATTCAAAGCAGTTCTGTGCAATCCCATTAGTTCCATGAAACGCTTTTAGAAGAATGTAATAAGATTTACACAATCAAACGCATTGAAAAGGTCACAAAAAATACCAGCTGGCGATATCTTGAAATTTAAGGCTTGTCACATTTGGTGAGTGAATATATAAACAGCATTCTTAGTCTAGTAACTCTTCTGGAATCAAAGCTGTGATATGTTAAGTAAATTGTTTCTACCTGTATGTGAGACTGGTCTTGAGTGCATGGCTTTTCCAATTCTGTAAACATGGTGTCACTAGGGAAAGTAGAGGATAGCGATTTATGTCTTTTTTGTCATTTTTCTTCTAAAGAGGTTTTAAAACTGCATAGTTAAATCAGTCTGGAAAAGTTCCATGTAATGATGCATTAATTGGGAATTGCACTGTCGCCATATTCCCAGCACATTAAAAGCAAACGAAAACATTTAACTGGGCTGATCACGATTTTTCGTATTGTCAGTAAAGAAGACGTTTTTAAGTATAGTAATTTCCTTGTCAGTGCAGTTGCTGTCGTTACTAACATGATACGTCAGTTTATCCTGAGAGAAAATTTATTTATAATTCATCTGATGTATAATATGAAGAAATCAGGTTTTAATGGCTTTAAATACGGTTTCATAAAGTTAGCTTTTGTTTTGTCATTATAGACCTATTACTCATCGCACTAGAGTATCAGTATAACTACGAAGTAATAGTCTTGGCTGGAAAATTGTAAAGGACAATCGGGGAGAACAAATGGCAATATTATTTTCTTCAGACTAGAGGCAGAGATACAATAAAGTAACAGTTTTAACAAAACGAATGATAGTGAATTTCGTTTTTAGCTCGTATCGCCAACAGTTTTACCGAGAGAGATGGTGCAGTGGTTGGCACATTGGATTCGCGTTCGGCAGGACCACGGTTCAAATGCGCGTCCGGCTATACTGACTTAAGTTTTAGCGATTTTCCTAAATCGCTCCATGAATACGGCAGAATGGTGCCTTGGAAAGGACAGGGACTATGTCATTCCCCATGCTTGGAATATTACAAAGTCTGGGCTTCGTCTTTAACGACCTCGATGTCAACGAGACATCAGCCGTTACCTTTCTTCCTTCCTTCCGACATCTTACATATTTCCGTGAATTTCAGTGTTTATATCAAAGTGTGGTATGAATATAAATACACAGCCAACATTTTTGATGTTCAGAGAGACGTATGATCAAGTTTATATTTTAATATTTTTTGAGTAAAAGTTTTGAACTTAACGCCATTTCCACATTTATGTTAAAAGTGTTACTGCATCTGAACGTAAATCCCTGTTATCATCACATCTGCAGCTACAACATATGGGTTACAACTTCAGTTATTGCACCTTTATATCTTTTTTACATACACAAGGGTTGTTCAGAAAGCAATACACAGCATTTTTTTTCTTCAACAATTCTTTACTGAACGTAATGAGAATTACACATGCGAAATAATGGTGTTTCATCTACACATCCTATTTTTCCACATAATCTCCATTCCGTTCTATGGCCTTCCTCCTGCGCGAAACGAGTGCGTGTATGCTCCGTCGGTACCAATCCTTGTCCTGGTTGCGGGGCCATTGCTTCACTGTGTGTATCACCTCCTCATTGTCCTCAAAATGATTCCACGAATGGCATCCTTTAATGGCCCAAGCAAGTGGATGCTCGCTGCAACATAGGTGTGATAGCCGTGGTACGACTCTCCGACCGCTGCAAATCGTGGAGCTCCGCGGAACCGACTTCTGATGACCTGACCCTCCGTGCCCAGCGACTAACTGTATTTCTCTCGACAGCAGATGCTCCCTAGACTTTGTACAATCGTTTGTGAATATTCCCCACAGTTTCTGTCCCTGCAGTGAGAAATTCCACGACGAAACATTGCTTGTAGCGTAATCGCCTACAGACGCCTTTTTGATACTGTTGCTGTTACGTCTTCGTATGAACCATTTATATGACGATTGGAATTCACGGTATCTAGTGTTTTATGTCGCTATACGATAAGTTTGTTAATTTGGATAAAAGCGTCTGATGATAGCAAAATGAATTGCTGAAAGCCGTTACCTTCAGAATAAAATAAAATACCTTAAAGTATACGGCTGCTGGTGAAGTTCGTTGACATTGAAAATTACTTAACAGCCATGATAGACCAACAGAGATTAAGAGATGTATTGTTCATTTTTCAAATAGATACGATTTTCAAGTGTTTGTTCATGGATAATTGTAGTAGAAATAACGTTGACTCTTGAGTATGTCGAACTTAATAGTGTCTGTAGCTGGGCAACTGTGTTAAAACAGACTATTGTGACAGTTATGTATGTTCTGCATTTGTGTGGTTCATACACGACGAAAATGTATAGTTGATCGATTTATGTACAATGTTTTTTAGCCTTGAAGATAGCTTTGACAGTCGAGACCGGTAGAGAATAAAAAACAAAATTTTTACAGCTGATTGCTCAAGTATGCTTTCTCCAAGATATTTAACAGCTGTAGATAATGAACTACGAAAATCTCTACTTAATTATAGCCCTTTTCCTTTTCTTTCCTACTAATGGTTCACACACTGTAAATAAGTTCATAGGAGCAAATAAATTCTGTTCTTTGTTACATATCATGATAAATAAAATGTTGTGCGACTAAGGCCTCCCGTTAGGTAGACTGTTCGCCGGGTGCAAGTCATTCGCTTCGACGACACTTCGGTGACTTGCGTGTCGATGGGAATGAAATGATGATGATGAGGAGAACACAACACCCAGTCCCTAAGCGGAGAAAATCTCCGACCCAGTCGGGAATCGAACCCGGGCCCTTGGGATTGACAGTCTGTCGCGCTGACCACATTTTTTTTTCTCGATATAGTTCGTTACGTTTGGTCTGGGCGGACGTCACAAGACATCTGTTCAACTTGATCGTTGATGCCTTGACTGAGTTTTCTTTACTACAGAAAGCGGACACACATGATGATAAAATCTCTATATAGCAGCTGCCACAAACAGTAAGACGTAATTTTATTATTTTAAATTTCAATTCGCTTAGAAAGTCTGAACAACTTGTAATTTATTTTGTAGTTACATTTAATTTGTTGCATGTAATATTTTTCGTGCACATAGCTCATTTAATTAATATTTCTCAACAACGCTTTTTTTATTAAACGTGACTTGTGCAGAAAAAATTGTCAAAGGTTGTTTTTCTGTGTGTATGTGGGAGAGGGAGAGGGTTGGCGCAGATTTGGCAGTTACCTCGGTACAGTTCTGGGTTCATTCATTGTTGCCTTGAAAGCCTAGGCTACACTCTATCTCTCCTTTGTTTTCTCTCACGGTAAGCAGCAATTATCTCCTGTTTCACTGAGCAATAGATATTTCGTTAACGAGGAATACGTACTAACTTCAGCATCACGTGAAAGTTACAACTGCCAGGAATGTCCAGCGACCTTTAGTGTAGGCGACGTCTTGCCCTCTCACCCATAGACTCATTGCAGACAACTTTCGTCGTAAGCGTGTGAGAGAGTGCCGAAACACACGACAGGAGCAGCTGCTACAGGCTCCCCCCCCCCCCCCCCCCCCCTCCGCCCACTCTACCCTGCTCCCCGTGACAAATCCCCAGACACTGCCGGCTCCCGGACGAGACTGGGTGGTGTGTGTGCGCAACACCCTGCAACAGGTTCATTGTCTGACGGGTCAGGTGTTGCGACACCTCTGGGAGGAGGATGTGGCTGCGGCTTCACCGGCCGGCCAGCTCGCGGCCTTCTCACATTTGTATATGAAGGCCTCTGGAGTGAATCCAAAACTCCGTCACAGAACAGGAACTGCAATCGTAGCGATGCTCAATCAAGCTATCTGAGGCCTTTTAAACTGCATTTAAATCAAGCCCGTTACTTTCCCTCCACGGTACAGGAATTTCTTTCTCTAAATCTTTCATTAAACGAAGCTCTCTTTTTAAGTACACCGTAACTTTACCGTGTCACGTAGTTTGAACGGGCTTGCACTTCAGTAGTGTCGTGGAGACCGCACACTTGGATCGAAGTGTTTGTTTTTATTATTTTTTATAACGACATTAGCATGTAATGGTGGAACGTAGTACTACATTACATGATTAATAATTCTGTGCATTGAATCCATCCATATCTCCTCCTCAGCCAATGGACCGATTTAAACCACGCTCGTACAAATATCCCTTATTGTCAGGAAAAAATTGCTGTGAGGGTAAGAACAACCCACCTAACATACTCAACTGGCCATTAAAACTGCTTCACGAAGATGACGTGCTACAGACGCGAAATTTAACCGACAGGAAGAAGATGCTGTTATATGCAAATGATTAGCTTTTCAGTGCATTCACACAAGGTTGGCGCCGGTGGCGACATCTACAACGTGCTGACATCAGGAAAGTTTCCAACCGATTTCTCTTACACAAACAGCTGTTGACCAGCGTTGCCTGCTGAAACGTTATTGTGATGCCTCGTGTAAGGAGGAGAAATGCGTACCATCACGTTTCCGACCTTGATAAAGGTCCGATCGTACAGTATCGCGATTGCCGTTTATCGTATTGCGACATTACTGCTCGCGTTGGTCGAGATCCAATGACTGTTAGCACCATATGGAATCGGTGGGTTCAGGAGGGTAATACGGAACGCCGTGCTGGATCCCGACGGCCTCGTGTCACTAGCAGTCGAGATGACAGGCATCTTATCCGCATTCCTGTAACGGATCGTGCAGCCACGTCTCGATCCCTGAGTCAACAGATGGGGACGCTTGCAAGACAACAACCATCTGCACGAACAGTTCGACGACGTTTGCAGCAGCATGTACTATCAGCTCGGAGACCATGGCTGCGGTTACCCTTGACGCTGCATCACGTACAGGAGCGCCTGCGATGGTGTACTCAACGACGAACCTGGGTTGCACGAATGGCAAAACGTCATTTTTTCAGATGAATCCAGGTTCTGTTTACAGCATCATGATGGTCGCATCCGTGTTTGGCGACATGTCGGTGAACGCCCATTCGAAGCGTGTATTCGTCATCGCCGAGCGTGATGGAATGAGGTGCAATTGGTTACACGTCTCGGTCACCTGTTGTTCGCATTGACGGCACTTCGAACAGTGGACGTTATATTTCAGATGTGTTACGACCCGTGTCCCTACCCTTCATTCGATCCATGTGAAACCCTACATTTGAGCAGGATAATGCACGGCCGCATGTTGCAGGTCCTGTACAGGACTTTCTGGATACAGAAAATGTATGCATAATATATTTGTCCAATGAATATCCGTTTATCATGTGTATTTCTTCTCGGTGTAGCAATTTTAATGGCCAGTAGTGTAGCTCAGGTGATATGATGTCATAAACTACGAGATGCGTTATTACTTCTGTGCTATTAACTCTACGAGGTGCATTCAAGTTCTAAGGCCTCCGATTTTTTTCCTAATTAACTACTCACCCGAAATCGATGAAACTGGCGTTACTTCTCGACGTAATCGCCCTGCTGACGTACACATTTTTCACAACGCTGACGCCATGATTCCATGGAAGCGGCGAAGGCTTCTTTAGGAGTCTGTTTTGACCACTGGAAAATCGCTGAGGCAACAGCAGCATGGCTGGTTAATGTGCGGCCACGGAGAGTGTCTTTCATTGTTGTAAAAAGCCAAAAGTCACTAGGAGCCAGGTCAGGTGAGTAGGGAGCATGAGGAATCACTTCAAAGTTGTTATCACGAATAAACTGTTGTGTAACGTTAGCTCGATGTGTGGGTGCGTTTCGTTGGTGAAACAGCACACGCGCAGCCCTTCCCGGACGTTTTTGTTGCAGTGCAGGAAGGAATTTGTTCTTCAGAACATTTTCGTAGGATACACCTGTTCCGTAGTGTCCTTTGGAACGCAATGGGTAAGGATTACGCCCTCGCTGTCCCAGAACGTGGACACCATCATTTTTTCAGCACTGGCGGTTACCCGAAATTTTTTTTGTGGCGGTGAATCTGTGTGCTTCCATTGAGCTGACTGGCACTTTGTTTCTGGATTGAAAAATGGCATCCATGTCTCATCCATTGTCACAACCGATGAAAAGAAAGTCCCATTCATGCTGTCGTTGCGCGTTAACATTGCTTGACAACATGCCACACGGGCAGCCATGTGGTCGTCCGTCAGCATTCGTGGCACCCACCTGGATGACACTTTTCGCTTTTTCAGGTCGTCATGCAGGATTGTGCGCACAGAACCCACAGAAATGCCAACTCTGGAGGCGGTCTGTTCAACAGTCATTCGGCGATCCCCCAAAATAATTCTCTCCACTTTCTCGATCATGTCGTCGGAGCGGCTTGTGCAAGCCCGAGGTTGATTCGGTTTGTTGTCACACGATGTTCTGTCTTCATTAAACTGTCGCACTCACGAACGCACTTTCGACACATCCATAACTCCATCACCACATGTCTCCTTCAATTGTCGGTGAATTTCAATTGGTTTCACACCACGCAAATTCAGAAAACGAATGATTGCACACTGTTCAGGTAAGGAAAACGTCGCCATTTTAAGTATTTAAAACAGTTCTCATTCTCGCCACTGGCGGTAAAATTACATCTGCCGTACGATGCTACCATCTCTGGGACGTATTGACAATGAACGCGGCCTCGTTTTAAAACAATGCGCATGTTTCTATCTCTTTCCAGTCCGGAGAAAAAAATCGGAGGCCTTAGAACTTGAATGCACCTCGTATTAGCAAACCGTTTAGCAGGCAGTATCCATATAAGCAGCTAAATGCACATGCAAAATTATATCATTATTACACACATAGTTACGGAGATACGATGTCGTAAATACAGAGGTGCGGGCATAAGTGCCGAATTGTGCATAACGTTTAGATTTATAACTTCCTTGCTACTAACTCTATGCGCAACATATTTTAAGGACAGTATCCGTATATGTTGCCGAATGTATCTACAAAATTATATCGCTGTATGATACATGGATCAGGAGTTATGACGTGATAAATACTGAGATCCGAGAAAAACGCCGCATCATGCTTGACACTAAAATTCGTTACTTTTTTAAAAGTAACTCTATTCGCAACAGTATTAACATGGGCCGCTGAACGTATATATACAAACATATAATTGTACGACACATAGTTCAAGATACATGAATCATAAACAGTGAGATGCTTGAAAAAAAATTTTCTGCGTCAAACACGAAGCTTTAACAAAGTGAATTTTTACTCCTAAGACAGTCCTACAGTAGAAACAACTGAAAGGAAGCAGTGACACCTAGGAGCGCTCATGAGGGCTTTGAACTCAGAAGCGCAAAAGGCTGTAGGCGAAAGTAATAGTCATCTATAGCGCTATGAGGAGGCTCTGCCACAGTCATTTACAAAAGATTTTCGTACTGTATTTATATTGATTTGTAAATATGTTTCGTAATTTCAGTGGTACATAGTATTAAATATTACCGATATTCCACTATAAACAATGTTCATCTTTGGGTTTACTTCGTAATACGAAGTTGGCGGAATTAATACACTGGCAACACCGCGTTTGTCAAGTAGTAATGATGTGACCTGGCTGCATAGAATATGTAGTTGATCATTTTTGGCATAATTTCCGAGATATAAGTTCAGTGATCGAATATGAACACGAGAGATAATTCGTAATATAATCTAAATAGACATTTTCAAACTAAATTTGCGGGTTTGAAATTAATTACTCGAGTTATTCTCTGAAGGCTTCGTTACGATCCAAAATATACATAGATCACTTGATTATCATACGTTCAGCACTTATGTAGACTGAAACTCCTATTCGAGCACAATTTGCACACAGTTTTTCTTATAATAGAATTTATATTCAGTAACGGTAGACACGAACAGTTTCGTACTTGAGAGGGTTTCAGGTTCAAATAATTTACGGAATTGCAGCCGGGTGACGTCTTCGACAAGTTGGCGGTGGCATGTTGTTCAGTTAGTAGTAGCTCATCACGTAGCGAAATTGAAGTAGATAGAGGTATAATGGCAGAGGTCGTTCTTAGCAATCGGTATAAAACAATAATGGGTCCTTGTACCGACCTCTCAATTAAGATAATACAATTTCTGAAAGCATGAAATTAATGTAACTATAGTTGACGAAAATACATGTTCAAATCCGGAGGTACGCATGAAACATTGTCCGAAATTGTGCTAAACGCGTTCTCTAAAAATTATTTCGAGCACTTAGTTAATGAGTCCATGTGAATAGTAAACGGATGTGAAAACACACTTGATCTCTTAGCAACAAATAATTCTGAGCTGATAACGAGCATCAAAATGAATACGATGATTAGTGAACGCAGGGTTGTCGCAGCGAGACTGAATTTTATAGCACCCGGATCCTCCAAAAATGCACCAAAAATGTACCTATTCCATAAGGCAGAAAAAATTCACTATATTCCTTCCTGAGAGACAATCTCCACTGCTTCCAAATTACCAATGTAACTGTAGACACATGTGACTTGAATTCAAAGAAATAGTTTAGCCACAAATTGAGAGAATTATACCAACTACATTAACAAACGACGGAGCTGATTCCCCTTGGTACACAAAACGGGCCTGAACACTGTTGCAAAAATCAAGAAAAAAGCACGCCAAATTTAATCGAACTCGAAATTTAGCACAGACTTTAGTGCGAGATGTTTATAATAGTTTCTACAACAAAACTTTGTCTCGAAACCTGGCAGAAAATTCAAAGAGATTGTTGTCATACGTAATGTATGCTAGCGGTAAGACACATTCAATGCCTTCTCTACGTGGTAGCAACGTAAATCCTATCGACGACAGTGCCGCCAAAGCTGAGTTACTAAACGTAGCCTTCCGTAAGTCCTTCACCAAAGAAGACGAAGTAAATATCCAGAATTCGAATGAAGAACAGCTTCCTACATGAGTTACTTAGAAGTAAATATCCTCGCAGTAGTGAAGCAACTGAAATCAAGACTTCCGGCCCAATCAGGTTCCTTTCAGAGTATGCTGATACAATAGCTCAATACTTAACAACCATATACGACCGCTCACTCCACGAAAGACTGGAAAGTTTCACAGGTCACACTATTATTCAAGAGATGTAAAAGGAGTAATCCACTGAACTGCAGGCCTATGTCATCAACATCGATATGCAGCAAGATTTTGGAGCATACATTGAGTTAGAGCGTAATGAATTACCTAGAAGAGAACGGTCTTTTGACACACAGTCAACACTGATTTAGAAAACAACGATCTTCTGAAACACAGCTAGCTCTTTACTCATACGAAATGTTGAGTGCTATTGACAAGAGATTTCAAATTGATTCCGTATTTGTAAATTTCCAGAAGGCTTTTGATAGTGTACCACACAAGCGGCATGTAGTGAAATTGCGTGCTTGTGTACTATCGTGTCAGTTACGCGACTGGATTCGTGATATCCTGTCAGAGATGTCATTGATCGTAGTAACTGACGGTTAGTCATCGACTTAAACAGAAGTGATTTATGGCGTTCCGCAAGATAGTATAACCCCTCTGATGTTTGTGATCTATATAAATTACTTAGTAAACAATCTTAGGTTGATTGTAGTTGGTACTGTTGTTTATCGTCTAGTAAAGTCAGTGAAAGATCAAAACGAATTGCAAAACGATTTAGGAAACATGCCTGTATCGTCCGAAAATTGTCAGTTGACCCTGAACAATGAAAATTATGAGATCCTTCACATGTGTGCTAAAAGGAAACCGTTAAACTTCGGTTACACGATAAAGTAGTCACATCTAAAGGCTGTAAATTGAAGTAGATACCTAAGAACTACAATTACGAACAATTTAAATTGGAAGGAACACATAGAAAATGTTGTTGGGGAGGCAAACCAAAAGCTGCGTTATATCGGCGGAACACTTAGAAAATATAACGGATCTACTAAAGAGACTGCCTACACACATCTTGCCCATACTCGTTTTGAGTACTGTTAGGCAGTCTGGGATCCTTACCACATATAGTTAACGGGGTACATCGTGAAAGTTCAAAGGAGAGCAGCACGATTTTTACTATCGCGAAATAGGGGAGAGAGTGGTACAGTATTTGCGGTGAACATAATTAAAACAAAGGCGGTTTTCGTTGCGGCGGGATCTTCTCATGAAATTACAATCACCAACTTTCTCCTCCGAATGTGAAAATATTTTGTTGACGCCGACCTAAATAGGGAGAAACGATCATTATAAAGAAATAAGAGAAATCCATGCTTGCAAGCGGTGATATAGATGTCCCTTTTTTTCTGCCAGTTGGTCGAGATTGAAATAACAGAAAATTGTTGAGAATGTGGTTTGATGAAGCCTCTGTCAGGCACGCAAGTCTGATTTGCAGAGTCTCCATGTAGATGCAGATGAAGCCGATCTTTCTACAAGTGCACATCCTGTCATTTTCAAGCCAAAACTGCACCAAAAATTCTCTGCAAGTTCTCTTGCGCATGGGCTGCTCGCTGCAGTTTTGCCTTGAAAATGACAGGGTGTACAACTGCCGAAATATCGCCGGCTGTCGAAGACGTCCCCAATTACATTACTGTAAGCTATTTGAACATTGTATATGCCAGGAGAAATTAAGATTTCACAGATTTGTACATAACGTCTGAATTATCTCTATTTCGTTAACGTGAATATGTTGCTAGACCGCACCTCATCTACTTGATATCCATATTTCAAATAACACATTTGCATGATGCTTTCGAAATCAGCGCAGAAGTGAGACGAGGAGGTGGACTACCGCCTCAGCGCATCAGCTGTGTTTCAGAAATGGAAGAGAGGAGAAAACATTGCTGGGGTAGAAAACAGGGTACATGAATCTTACAATTGACACTCTGGCCTTTGAAGATGATATAGTGATCTTTTCAGACTTCATAGATACGGTACTAAAACAAATTAACCAACTAACGACACAGGAAGCGAAGGCTAAGCTGCAAATCGCCTTTGAGAAAACTCACTTCATGACAAACGTAAAATCAGCACCAAGAGAACAGGAGGTCAAACAAGGAAAATTCAAGCATGCAAGAAATGATTAAATACTTAGGTAAACGGCATGCAGGAATGTGTACATACATAGATGAATGGATAGCGTCTTACCTGTCAGAGAAAGAAGCCTTAACAAAACAGAAATGGCCGACCAAGTAATTAGAGGTATCAACAATAAGAGGTTGGTATACATAAACACCAAAAGTAAATACTACCACATTGTTATTCGGGGAGAAGTTTCATGTGCGGGAGAGAGTCTTACAATCAACAGGAATAGTCTCTTGGAGAAGTTCAAGGCTAAAGAAAGAAACATTTTGAGAAAAATCTTTAGTTTCATCAAAGAAGCCAGCGAGTACTGAAGGCGTATGACCACGAACTACATAAGCACGTGGAGAAAGTAAGTGACACCATTCGAAAAGGGGGATCACATTTTATGGTCACATGACAAGAATGCACTGATCAGTCAGAACATTATAACCATCTACGTAATAGTCGGTATGTCAACCTTTGGCATGGAAAACAGCGGCGACGCGTGATGCCATGGAAGGAATGAGGCCTTGAAAGGTCGCTCCAGGGAGATGTCACCACATCTGCGCACAGATGTAATCTAACTCCCTTAAATACCGGGGAGGGGGCCGATGAGCTCTTACGCCACAACCAGATGTGTCCGATCGGGTTCACATCCTGCAATTTTCTTTTTTTTGGGGGGGTGGGGGGGGTGGGGGGGGGGGGGGGGCAGCATATCAATTGGAACTTGCATGTCTGTCCCTCGAACAATTGCATCCCACTCCTAGCCTTGTGAGATATCGCAATACCTTGTTGAAAAATGTCTCTGCTGCCGGGAATCATGATTATCATGAAGGGGTGTACGTGTCCTGCAACCAGTCCACTGGTTGTCCACGTGAATGTTCGCCACCACGTAATGTAATCACCGTCAGTTTGTCTCCGTCCCGCAGTACGTGTGTCAAGGACGGATTCATGCCTTCCCATCGGTATGACGAAGAAGGTGTCTGGACTCATTAGACCATGTAACTGCGGCAACGTCCAGCACCATTGGTCTGATGCCCATTTCAGTAGTGGTTGCGATGTCGTGGTGGTAACGTTGGCATTTGCATGGGTCGTCGCCTCGGGGACACATCGTTAGGAGTGTTCGGAGAACTTTGTGTTCAGATACACTAGTGGTCTGCCCACCAGTAAAGTCTGATGTTAGTTCCACCACAGCTCGCCACCTGTCCTGTTTCACCAGTCTGCCTAGCCTACGGCATCCGACATCTGTAAGGTGTGGTGGACGTCCAACTCCACGACGTCTAGACGCCTTGGTTTCACCACGTGTTGAAGACGGTCCACACGACACTCGTCGAATACCCGACAAGTCGTGCAGTTTCCGAAATGATCCTGCCAAGCCTCCGAGCCATCACAGCCTGTCTCGGTCAAACTCATATAGATCACGCGCTTTCCCAATTCTACATATGGACAGCAAGCTCGCTGATTCTCACTGAGAGTACTTGTACGTTCGTGAGTTTGACTAACAGCCATTCTTTGCCGGGTGACGCTGCTATCACCTGAACGGATTTATATCGGTAGTAGGCCGGTGGCCATAATGTTATGGATGATCAGTGTAAGCCCAGAAGGGAAAATTAACCACTTTAACTAGCAAACCCGAAAGGGTGTGGTCCACAAAAATTGAAAAGCCGTAAATTTCCTCTGCTATAGACAGGTGGGTATGCTCTTGCGTGAAAGTACAGAAAAGTATCCATAAAAGCCGAAGCTCAAGACAGGAAAGGCGTGGATCGATGAAAGAAGAGAACAATACCTGAAACGAATGTAGGAGAACTGGACAACATTCTAAGCTCCGAAAATCAGACAGTTGAATTGATGATGTCATTGATGGACCGAAATGCAGATATACGTTCATTGTCTGAGTTAACTGTTTTACTTTGCTTTTGAGTGCCTCCATAGCTGTGCCTAGCGTGTCTGGTAGGAGCAGTTGAGTTCAATGCCCGGTAGTATCAGAGATTTTCTTTTCGTGGGAGTATTATAACTGCATGTATTTATCCTCACGATGCCGACTAAAAAGATAATTTAATGAGAGGTAATGCGTGTAAAGTCTTGGAAAATGACAATGTCCGCGAGAGCTATGAGATGACCTCATGTTCTTACGATGACCGATCAATAAAGACGGACACTTTCTTTCACACATCTTTATTAATGCATTTCAATGTATCCATGACCTTTCTTAAGGTACCTTCGCTCCTATTTGAATACATTTTTCAGTGCGCATCTGCCAGCCCTAGAAAACATGGTGCAGATCGTTCTTTGTCAGGTCATTGTGAACTTTTCACTTTTCTTGTGCACTGCTTTGGAGTTCTCAAATCGAATGCTGTGAAGCTTTGCCTTCAGTGATGAGAACAAATAAAATTACACCTGTGCAAGACCGGGGCTATAGGGTGGTTGCGATACACAAGTAAATTCGAATTGAGCCAGAAACTGCATGACGTGACGCCGCATATTGTCACGATGAAGTCAGCACCCATTCCGACAAAGTCTGGTCGTTTCCTTGCATTGTGTAGCCAATACCGGCGTGTGTTACGCTGCTGTATAAGTAGTATGATAGGCCACTGCGCGCTGATAAATAATTCGGTGACAATCAAAAAATGTGACCTGCATCGCTTTTCCTGCACTTGGAAAAACTTTCGCCTTTCTTTGGTGTAGGAGAACCTGGCGGATTCCACACTGTGCGGGCTTGTTTCCCTTCAGTGTCATAATGATGAAGCCATGACTCACCAACGGTAATAATCGATTCCAGAAATGCATCCTCTCCGTCAGAGAAGTGACACAGTACCTCACGGCTTGACTCCGTTCGCACAGCCTTTTGTTCGCAAGTCATCAGATGTGACACGCAACAGACGTGCCACACAACGGGCACGAACACGAATCATAGGAAGATGGTGATGAATTATGATAAAGATACTGCCACACAGAATTGTCGACACTGCACTGAAGTTACATGATGTTATCCGCCGATCCCTACGGGCAATAACAACAATTGTGTTAATGTTGAGTTCAGCAGAAGCCGAAACATGAGGCCCACCTTGCTTAAACGGACAAGTCAGCCTTTTTTGAAGTCCTTGAACAACCCAAACACAGTTGCGTGAGGTAGTGCATCTTCACCGCCAGCTTGTAGCAGCTTTTCCCAAATTTCAGTGGCTGTGTGGTTTAAACGAACACAAAGTGTTATTCCACCTTACGGATCCTCTCGCATCATCTCCATTGTTTGGGATACGAATTGCAGAGAGCATTTACAAAATAGAGCATTACTACCAACATATCGGTACGAGAGTGCTGCCGTCTGTTGACATAATACATAAAAGCTTGCTCCATTCAGATGTTCATGGTTCATGGAAGCAACATGGAAAAAGTCAGTATCGGTCTTTGTTGATCTATCCTCATGCATTTCGGACCTTAACGACGCTATTGGCAGAGGATGACAAGGCGCATATGGTTATATTTGGAAGCTTCTGGCCTTTCTTTTGTTGACAGATTGTGCACGGCAACGTTGTGTACGTCACATCTACTCAGCGCCCATCAGAATCACTGCACTACAATGATACTTGTGGCAGAGACTGGACACTCTGATTTATGAGAGATGATGGCGCAAGCGGCGGCCGGCAGCGCTTGGTGAGCGCCGCACCCTGAGGAATGCAGTTCTCAGAAGGCGCCTCTCTCGTCTCCTGACATTTAAGACACCCACCTGCAGGTCTCAGCATTTACTCCTCAATGCAGGAATACTGCGTAATAATGCCGTAAAAGTCGGGTGTGTTTGTCACATCAGAGATGGACATTTTATGGACATATACAACCACATTAACGATCCCAATAAGTAGTAATCGTGCGAACATGTATTTCATGTCAGTTTCTAATTACACAGACTCTCCTTGCATTCGTGTGATACCGGTGAGTTATACAGGGTGGGGCACTAGAAACTGGCTCCGAGTACTACACTCCTCGTTATCGAAGCCGTTGCGACTACGTTTTGCATTGTCGGTAAGAAAGCCGTTGCGACTTGTTTGACACGTACGAAGTAAATATCTGAACGAGATGTATCCTCTTCAATAAAGAATCACTATAGTGGAGGCGTACGTTTCTACCGGTTTGTTTAAGGAAACGCGGATCATCTTTGCAAGGAAGTTTTCTGGTGTTTCCATTCCGCAAAGAAGGGCAAGAAGTTTATACCTAAACTGTCGTAACCAGTGAACGTTTCGCTTAGGACACATGTTTTACACCATATAGGGACGAACACCTACAAATTGATATGTGAGAGCTGAAGATCGAAGATAAGGCAAAACGTGTTGATTACTGTACATGGCTATGTCAAACATCTGAGTGGAATTTTGGTTCCGCTGCTGTATATCATGAGGGATGACGCATATTTCCATCTGACTGAACATAAGAACTCCCTGAACCCTAGATGTGAACAAACAATCCCTATACGATTAATGAGGGACCTCTCCACGGTGATTAGTCTGAGTGTGGTGTGCCGTGTCAGCAAGTCGAATTGTGTGTACCATATTCTTTTATACAACAGGCACTGCTATATATATATATATATATACTGGCAAAGTACACTCCTGGAAATGGAAAAAAGAACACATTGACACCGGTGTGTCAGACCCACCATACTTGCTCCGGACACTGCGGGAGGGCTGTACAAGCAATGATCACACGCACGGCACAGCGGACACACCAGGAACCGCGGTGTTGGCCGTCGAATGGCGCTAGCTGCGCAGCATTTGTACACCGCCGCCGTCAGTGTCAGCCAGTTTGCCGTGGCATACGGAGCTCCATCGCAGTCTTTAACACTGGTAGCATGCAGCGACAGCGTGGACGTGAACCGTATGTGCAGTTGACGGACTTTGAGCGAGGGCGTATAGTGGGCATGCGGGAGGCCGGATGGACGTACCGCCGAATTGCTCAACACGTGGGGCGTGAGGTCTCCACAGTACATCGATGTTGTCGCCAGTGGTCGGCGGAAGGTGCACGTGCCCGTCGACCTGGGACCGGACCGCAGCGACGCACGGATGCACGCCAAGACCGTAGGATCCTACGCAGTGCCGTAGGGGACCGCACCGCCACTTCCCAGCAAATTAGGGACACTGTTGCTCCTGGGGTATCGGCGAGGACCATTCGCAACCGTCTCCATGAAGCTGGGCTACGGTCCCGCACACCGTTAGGCCGTCTTCCGCTCACGCCCCAACATCGTGCAGCCCGCCTCCAGTGGTGTCGCGACAGGCGTGAATGGAGGGACGAATGGAGACGTGTCGTCTTCAGCGATGAGAGTCGCTTCTGCCTTGGTGCCAATGATGGTCGTATGCGTGTTTGGCGCCGTGCAGGTGAGCGCCACAATCAGGACTGCATACGACCGAGGCACACAGGGCCAACAGCCGGCATAATGGTGTGGGGAGCGATCTCCTACACTGGCCGTACACCACTGGTGATCGTCGAGGGGACACTGAATAGTGCACGATACATCCAAACCGTCATCGAACCCATCGTTCTACCATTCCTAGACCGGCAAGGGAACTTGCTGTTGCAACAGGACAATGCACGTCCGCATGTATCCCGTGCCACCCAACGTGCTCTAGATGGTGTAAGTCAACTACCCTGGCCTGCAAGATCTCCGGATCTGTCCCCCATTGAACATGTTTGGGACTGGATGAAGCGTCGTCTCACGCGGTCTGCACGTCCAGCACGAACGCTGGTCCAACTGAGGCGCCAGGTGGAAATGGCATGGCAAGCCGTTCCACAGGACTACATCCAGCATCTCTACGATCGTCTCCATGGGAGAATAGCAGCCTGCATTGCTGCGAAAGGTGGATATACACTGTACTAGTGCCGACATTGTGCATGCTCTGTTGCCTATGTCTATGTGCCTGTGGTTCTGTCAGTGTGATCATGTGATGTATCTGTCCCCAGGAATGTGTCAATAAAGTTTCCCCTTCCTGGCACAATGAATTCACGGTGTTCTTATTTCAATTTCCAGGAGTGTACTTTGAAAAACTGCTCAACACGGACCCCCCTATGGAAGAAATGATGACAGAAACGAGCACATACAATCCAGATAGTGAACCTTCAACTCTAGAAGAATCGTAGAGCACCAGGAGAAGATGGAATCATCGCGGAAATCTGGAAGTTACAAGACCCAGAACTCACCAAAGACATCCACAGGATCTTGGAAGACATCTGGAAGACCATGAAAATTCCTGACGACTGGAAAACTGCCCTGATACACCCACTACACAAAAAAGGTGACAAGACTGACCCGAACAACTACAGAGGAATATCCCTACTACCGGTCACATACAAGATCCTCTCTAAAGCTTTACTGAACAGACTAGAATGCCAGACCGACCACTTGATTGGGGAATACCAAGCAGGCTTCCGTAAAGGGCGGTCTTGTGCGGAACAAATTTGGAACCCGAAAATGATTTTACAACACAAACAGAACCTGATCATTACCTTTGTTGACTTCAAAAAGGCGTACAACTCTATCGACCGGAAAACTCTCTTCAAAATTCTAGCAGAATACAAAGTAGACAACAAAACACGGCCTATCATAGAGCAAACTTTAACCAACACGACCTCCAAAGTAAAGTTCTGTGGGGAACTATCAGAGCCCTTTGAAATTCGCACAGGTGTCCGACAAGGCGATGGCCTTTTCAATTTGGTGTTAGATAAGGTCATAAAAGAATGGGAAACATCACAACAGGGGATAACCTTAGGAAACCTGCAGATTAAATGCCTGGCTTTTGCAGACGATTTGGCGATTGTCACGAAAGGTATAAAGGAAACAAAAGACGTTATTGAAAAACTGCACGAAATCGCTTCCAAAACTGGACTACAGATCTCTTACGAAAAGACACAGTTTATGAGCACAAAGAAACTCTCATCTCTGAACACAAAGTATGGCACGATTTACAAAACGGCAAACTTCAAATACCTCAGTGAAACACTACAAATGAGTGGACATAACAGAGACTCAAACGAAGAAAGAAAGACTAAACTGGACAAGGCATACAAAGTAGTGTGGAATCATTACAACAAGAAGTCTATCTCACAAAAAGTCAAATTACGCCATTACGACACGATGGTGCTCCCCGAGGCACTATATGCAGCAGAGACCACACTAATCCAAGGGCATACACGTATCAGACAATTAGAAAAAGTAGAACGGAAAATACTTAGGAAAATATTTGGCGCAACTAACAACAATGGAATATGGATCAAGAAACCTACAGAGGAACTGTACAAACATACTGAGATAATCACAGAAAAGATTACAAAACGCAGACTACAATTCTATGGACATCTATACAGAATGTCATCACACAGGCTGACCAAACAGATCTTTGACTGGGTAACCACTAGAAACAACAAATGTGTGGCAGAGGTAGAAAACGACCTGAACCAACTCAACATAACAGCAGACACAATAAACGACAGAATAAAATTCAGAAACATCATTAAGAAAAGTAAACTACATGAGATACAATATGACAAACGAACAGGCATAAAATGGACCGAAGAACGCAAGCAAGATCACAGCCAGAAGATGGAAGAAATATGGGCAACCAAAAAGGCAATCAAGATGAAGCCGAAGACACAAAGTCGACAAGAAGCATGGACAGAGGACCGGAAACAGAAACACAGCGAGCGAATGAGGGAAGTTTGGGCAGCAAGGAAGGCAGCAAAAGGAACTGGCCATGTAGTTTAGTCCAAATGCGCTCTTTAAGGGCAAAACACCAATTTATATATATATATATATATATATATATATATATATATATATATATATATGCGAATCCTCGAGGAGTTAACACATAATTGACCCCAGAGCAATACACGTATGTTACCCTTCACCATGATGGGACGACCTCAGGCAACTTCACGCGTGAGTCACACGACCTTATGAAAGACTCAGATAAGAAAGAATTGTCAGTAAATGTTGTGAACGCTGCGTTCGCTGTACCTAATCACTTGTCACTTTTGTCTGTGGGACAATCTATAGGCAAAAGTTTACGATAACAGCCAAGTGCCGTTAGAAGAAGGACAATTTTTGGAATGAAATTTTGCGAATTGATGTGGCAGAGCTGCAGACAGTGTATATTAACATGTTAGTGCCTGTCCAAAAGCACTGAGGCACAAGGAGGTCATTTTCAGAAAATAATGTAATGAAAGAGACAACATCAGTTTAGTAAATGTAGACCTTAGTATTAGCTTATTTCTATTCCATTATTATCTCATTATAACATGTTTATGTGTTTCTTGTTGTATATTCTTGTGTCGGGCAACAATTCGTGCTTAACTGGCGAGCATTCTGCACCAGGGGACGGTTTTTCGTGCACGAACTTGTGTATATGTGGACAGCAGCAAAATATACTCCAGTATCTAAAGGTACACTCGTAAAATTCATTAATAAAGAAAATAAATTTCGTAAAAGAGTGTGTGATTATTATTAATTTTTGTGAAAAGTGCCTGCTATATGGTTAGACATACTTCTTTTTATTACGAGTTTCGGCATTTAACATTTGGCATATTTTCTCATATACTTCCTACCACAAACAATCGTCTCTGAATATCTAATGAAAATTACTCTAACTACAATATTTAACAGTAAATTATGTATCTGTATTGTGACAATTTGTTTTTCATCCATAATGTTATTGCCATCGAGAAATAATAAGGGGACGTTGCTTCGAAGCCAGGTCCGCCATGTTATGTGCCCTTAAACATTAGCAGACTACTGTTTACGATGGCTTCTTGTTCTCAATTTCAGTCGTGTCCACACCAAAGTTATTTTAAATAGAAAATCTTACAGTTCTTACCGGAATAACAGAGCGTCAGGAAAGCATTTTCCGACATTTTGTGGCCTTAAATACATATTTTATCCAATTATATGACGCATTTCACCTCGTTAATGTAACTTACTTTTGTTTTTCATTTCGAATATCCAAGAAACGAAGTGAATGTTACGAAAAGGCTGCTTTCGTAAACCAGCATGTTCGGTCTACGTCCTCTTCGCGAAAATGCTGAGAACAAATTTTTCTGTACTTGGTCTGTTTCTAGTCTTCCTTTTGACAGCGTTCACTTAAAGACCTTGTCGAGATAGACTGACAGGTAATCTGATGTTCAATAACAGAAAGAGAACCACTACATTAAACTGAAATATTACAATCAACAATGTGTATAGAAAAGAAACTATAGCTTCAACGAGTCCACTTACGAATGAAACGTGATTCGTTTACACTTACGAATGAATGGTACACGCGTAAATGGCGCAAGCTGGCTAGTTTCATCAAAATGTTTCCACCGGGAGCTGATATCTGGAACAACTAACATGGCGGGCGTGGTTTCCAAGTTTTTGACTCCATGACAACCCTCCTCATTATACCATCATGTTTATATTTGATATTTTGATTCGGTGTCCAGCGATGTGTCTTCTTACCTTGATTATGTCACCTGCTGCTACTGTAAAGAGCTGCATAATCTCTACCCCTCTCCCAACGTAGTCTGTTTACAATGGCTTTTTGTTCTCAATTTCAGTCGTGTCCACACCAAAGTTATTTTAAATAGAAAATCTTACAGTTCTTACGGGAATAACAGCTTTGGCGAACAAATTTCGTTGAAAGTTACTACATCTATAATTTTACTCCTGGATGGCTAAATATGCAGAATGAAAGTTTAATTTGATGGAAACCACTGGATAAGATTTGAAGTGATAAGCCACAAAAAACATTATGTAGTAGCAACAATGAGTACACACCTACCAGTTTATATTTAGCTGAAGGTGTACATATTAATTTGGTAATTCAGTTCTCCGTAAACACTAATCTGCTCATAACAGCTTGTCTTCTATTTACACAGTTCATTCTAACCCCACAGTCAGTACACACAATGACCTTTCCTTGACAATATTACGCATTCTTTACATGAGTTATCCCTCTACACGTCTTCCTATTGTAAGTCCCACTACAATGTCCCCCAGATATGAAGCTTCTAGAATTTCACGTAGATGCTGTCATCCATTAATGTTTTTTCTTAATATTATCTAATATTCTTTCTGGATCCCGAATCATCACCGGAAAAACATCTCTCAGCATTCTTCAGTTCTTGTTACTCAAGTCTGGATTCCTTTAATACATCCACCATCCTTGTATACAACAAATAAACGAAGCCTCCAGGTTGCATTTACCAAACAGTGCAACACAGCCGCCATTACGCGCCGACGCCACGACATTTTGAAAGCAGCACCAGTTTCTTTCGAAAACAGTTCCATCTTTTACTATACAAGCTCTTCATTTAACACTCCTTTTCTCAATACCGTACAAATTATTCTTCCTCTGTGTTTTCACTTTACTGAATATAATAAAAGCCTCGAACCCTGTCATACTTCCATTTGCAAGTCACTGTTCTATTCTCAGGTATCTCCCTCGTCCTATGTGAATTTATTGCAACTTAAATTTATAAAAGATATAGAAACAAGTATTTTTTATTTGTAACAAAGAAGCCAAATACAAATTTCCATGGTTTTTGCTTTGAAAATGCTTTCGTAATGAAATGTAATTTCATACAGTTTTTCGCCTCCTATTTCACTCCATTGGGAAAGGATTATCAAAAGCAATGAATAATGTATATTTTATTTGTAAAAGTCAAATATCAATTTTCGTAGATGAGCATTTGAAAATGCATTCGTACACACATTAAAAAAGTTTCTGGTTCCCAGAACTCCTGAAGATGGATGTTGACTGTGTATATTGTATCGCAGACACAGTCCCTTTGACTGTTCAGAGATGTCACTAAGCCCGCCAAGATGTAAACAACCATGCATGAGCAGCACCTAGTAGACGAATGGGGTCCGACGATCAGTTCCAGTCATTGCACCAGGAAGGACGTACACGACTCGTCTTGTCTGTAATTCAACCATGCCTAGACGGTCAATATTGCCATTCGATCGCGTCGCATTGTTAGTTTGTGTCAGGAAAGACTCTCAACAAGAGAAGTGTCCAGGCGTCTCGGATTGAACCAAAGCGATGTTATTCGGACATGGATTAGATACAGAGAGACAGGAACTGTCGAGGACATGCCTCGCTCAGTCCGCCCAAGGGCTACTACTGCAGTAGACGACCGCTACCTACGGATTAAGGCTCGGAGGAACCCCGAAAGCAACGCCACCATGTTGAATAATACTTTTCGTGCAGCCACAGAACGTCGCTTTTACGACTTAAACTGTGCGCAATAGGCAGCATGACGCGCAACATCACTCCCGACGTCCATGGCGAGGTCCACCTTTGCAACCTTAACACCGTACAGTGCCATACATATGGACTCAACGACATGCCGAATGGACCGCTCAGGACTGGCATTTCGTTCTCTTCACTGGTGAGTGTCGCATATGCCTTCAACCAGACAATCGTCCGAGACGTGTTTGGAGGCAACCCGGTGAGAATGAACGCCGTAGACACAAGGTCCTGCGAGTGCCGAAAGGTTGAGGTTCCCTACTGTTTCGGGGTGGCACTATGTGGGGTCAACGTACGCCGCTGGTGGTCAAGGAAGGCGCTATAACGGCTGTAAGATACGTGAATGCCATCCTCCGACCGATAGTGAAACCATATCGGCAGCATGTTGGCGAAGCATCCGTCTTCATGGCCGACAATTTGCACCCCCATCCCGCACATCTTATGAATGACTTCCTTCAGGATAACATCGCTCGACTAGAATAGCCAGCATGTTCTCCAGACTTAAACCCTATCGAACATGCCTGGGATAGACTGAAAATCTGTTCATGGAAGGCGTGACCCAACAACCACTCTGAGGGATCTACTGCGAATCGTCGTCGAGCAGTGGGACAATCTGGACCAACAGTGCCTTGATGAACTTTTGGATTGTATGGAAGAGGACGTGCTACTGGGTATTAGAGGTACCGGTGTGTACAGCAAACTTGCACCACCACCTATGAGGTCTCGCTGTATGGTGGTACATCATGCAATATGTGGTTTTCATGAGCTATAAAAAGGGCGGAAATGATGTTTCTGTTGATCTCTTTTCCAATTATCTGTACAGGTTCCAGAACTCTCGGAACCGAGGTGATGCAAAACTTTTTTTAATGTTCGGATATTTCACCTCCTTTAAGAATGAAATTGGAAACAGTCTTTTCGTAAACTATTCCTACAATATGAGATCGACACTTTCACCAAAGCTCAAGTATCTACCTTCAGCTGTTTGGACTATGTGATGACGAGTGTCTGAATAAAAAGCATGTCTTAAAAATCTAACATTTAGTATAGCATACAACACTTATGGGTAACTATAATCGAGTGGGAAAAATGGTGGAGCAGAAAAAGCACAATTATTATTAGTTCGTGGCAACTAAACCAATAAAGATGAATTACAGGCACTTATAATTAAACTGAGGATACTGGTATCAAAGGACGTGGGAGTGAAAGAGGAAGGTGACTGAAGTAAAGAAGAGAGAGGGAAGCGAAGCATCCATGACTTAAATAATGAAAAACCATGACTGATTTGCAACTGAAAGAGAAAGAAACATAACTAGGACAAGACAGAAGCATTTACATTACAATTTGACATAGTGATATTGAAAATATGTTTATGAAATCGGCAAAAGAAGCTGTATCAGCAATTTCTTTATCGCAGTAGGGCATTGCACTGTGCCCTCATTGCCTGGCAGCATCTTGCAGGAGCGTAGTCCAGCAACAGTTGAGTTTGCGAATGATCTGCTTCCCGGATTGGTACAGATGACGTGCAGGATAAGTGAGATATTTTGTGATGACTATTATGAGATGATTGGTACTTACTTCTGATGGAAGATACTGCGTTTAAATGCGTCCTACGAAGCGTATAGCAACCACATAACTTGTCTGACCACAACCATCCTCACTGAGCATGTGAAGCAATGAAATGGCGAATTATTAGACGAATGTTGCAGCCCTAAGGTACACAAGCATTGACGATAAACTTTCCCTATACAGAGCTCTCGCTACTCGTGTCGCATTACGTTAAACTTTAATGTTTGAGATTCGGTAGAACGAGGGATTGCGAAAGTTACGTTTCAGATCCTGGTTTAATACTTTCGATAATTTCTGAACGGCTTTAATTTGTGATGGGATACTTAAACTACTTTGGACGTAGTTTGTCCTAGGTTTTGCATCCTTCTACTCGCGGAAGACGGAAAGTACGTATTATTTCTCAAGTCAAAATCACTTTTTCTCAACACATGCTAATCGTACCGGGATGAATGAGGAATATTTAGAAAGGTGATTTTTTTTTTTTTAACAAGCTTCCAATAAGGAACATGGAACATTTTACGAAGCTAAATTATTTATCACAAATAAGAGTTCCCTTTTCATATTATCTTATTACAAATACCATTTTATTAGTTTCACTCACTGACTGGATGAAGGATGTAAGTTGCAGTAGGTACTGGGAGATGAAGAAGCTTGCACAGGACAGAGTAGCATGGAGAGCTGAATCAAAACCAGTCTCAGGACTGAAGACCACAACAACAACAACATACTAACTGGATAATTTTTGTACACCATTGTCATAGATAATAACCGTGGCCACTGAGGTAGTCCATTATCTCTGCGGTTCGTACATTGTCGCCTTGAATTGTGATTCACCTGTTTCTACTACGGCCTGACGTGCTTATAAGTACGAAGTCCAATTAAAATCTCACAATGCATTTGAGGATATCTTAGTGATACACCTGGTAAAAAGCGGACACTACTTCTGACCTATAATTTTCGCATTTGTTTATTTCTTTGTTTTTTATGTTCGTATTTCTCATTAAACAGCTCTACAACAACAGATAAATGTAAATATTACGATTGTAATTTAGAAATTACAATCAATATCGAACGTAAATATGTATACAAGATGAATCATAATTTCATGACTATTGTTTCACGTCATTCTGTTCATTTTTATAGATATTTTCTCCTCATCCCACAACTACCCTTATAGAAACCGAGATACTTATTCCACATACTGTCATTATTTAAAATTAAACCAGTGGGAAGGTTTTGCACTGACACCCTACACGTTATTTATATGGACTATGGCAGTACTGATTTCTCAAGGTCTGGCTGTTCAGTAAAACGGAAGTTCGAATGTCATTGGCAAAGAAGATGTTAGTATGTTTAGTTTTTCATCATGTGTTACGTGTTTCCAGTATACTGCAATCACATTAGGCACAGTAGCACAGGGTGGCCAC
Organism: Schistocerca americana; assembly: GCF_021461395.2. Taxonomy (NCBI): domain Eukaryota; kingdom Metazoa; phylum Arthropoda; class Insecta; order Orthoptera; family Acrididae; genus Schistocerca; species Schistocerca americana. Next base: position 284,431,158 of record NC_060126.1, read on the forward strand.
CGGTTGGGGTGATACTGTGTTCAGAACACTTGACTTCAACTAGGGAAGGATTTTCGGGTCAGATCTGCATATCGCAAAGTAAATTTACGATTTTTCAGATCCGAGGCCAGTGACCAGATCTTTTATTAAAAACGGATATTTACGAAATATTTCCCCATGCGTGTCCATATGAGAACTAGTTCCCTCCTTTGCCCTTGTTATTGGTCGGATGTTTTTAAATCACAACAGGGCACTGAATTTTGCGCTTTTTACTTCAATAACCAGAGAAGCTGAAATGATCTTTCAACCGGGTGGCCAACCAACTAGTGCCGACGATCTGCCTGATACAAGATAATTCACTATATACCTATATTATTTCACAACTACTGCACACGTGCTGCCGGTTCTTAACGTGTAATGAACCAGACGACAAGAATTCACCCATCCTGGCCGACCACTGTGGCCGAGCGGTTCTAGGTGCTTCAGTCCGGAACCGCGCTGCTGCTACGGTCGCAAGTTCGAATCCTGCCTCGGGCATGGATGTGTGTGATGTCCTTAGGTTAGTTAGGTTAAAGTAGTTCTAAGTCTAAGAGACTGATGACCTCAGATATCAAGTCCCATAGTGCTTAGAGCCATTTGAACCATTTTGAATCACCCATCCTAAACAAAGCATTGCTTTTTGCTTCATGACGCATTCACAGGACATTAAAGGACAAAAAAAGAAAAGAAAAGAAAGAGTTACCTCCAAGGAATTATTCGAAAGACATCGGCAGAACTAATGTTCAATTACAGACAAACACATGATTACAATTTCAGAAAAAAACTGGATGATTTATTCAAGAGAAAGAGCTCCACAAATTGAGCATGTCAATAACGCATTGGTCCACCTCTGACCCTCAAAGCAGTTATTCTCTTCGTATGGATTGATAGAGTTGTTGGATGTGATCCAGAGTGATATTGTGCCAAATTCTGTCCAAATGGTACGACAAGTCGTCAAAATCACAATATAGTTGGAGGGTCTTGCCTATAAAGCTCTACACGTTCTCAACTGGGAAGATATCCGGCGACCTTGCAGGCCAAATTAGGGTCTGGAAACCACGAAGACAAGAAGTAGAGACACTCGCTGTTTGCAGGCGGGCAACGTCTGGCTGAAATGTAAGCCCATGGTGGCTCACCACGAAGGACCACGAAGCGGGATGTAGAATTTCGTCGACCTGCCGCCTTGCCTCGGATGACGACCAGAGCTAAGAATGAAAATGGCACGACGGAGCATCACTCCTGGTTGTCGGGCCGTATGACGGGTGTCTGTCAGGTTGGTATACCATCTCTCTCCAGGGCGTCTCCAGACACGTCATCGGCCTGGAATCTCACTGGAATAGAGTTACTTTCACTGATGAGTCCCTCTTCGAATTGTACCCTGATTATCCCTTTGTTTGTCAACCGCAGCATCCTTACAGCACAGCGGTACATCGACAACACTGTACGCCCTGTTTTGTGGCCCTTATTGGCAACCCGTCGTGGCCTTACATTTCAGCAAGATACTGCTGGTCCGCACACGGTGCTAGTTTCTACAGCTTGTCCTCGTGCTATCTAAATCCCATCTTGACCAACGATGTCGCAGGATCTTTCCCCAGTTGAGAATAAGTAGAGCCTTATGGGCAGAACACTCCAATCATCTCAGGATACTGACTATCTAACGCGTCAATTGGACAGGACTTAGCACTCTCTCCCTCAGGAGAACATCCAGCAACTCGATAACTCAAACTGAATAACTGCTTTTACGAGATCCAGAGGTAGACCATTGCGCTATTGATTTGTCAATTTGTGAAGCTCGTTCTGGTTAATAAATCGACCATTATTTCCCAGATTGTAATCATTAGTTTGTCCGTACATGTACATCACATGTAACGATTTCCATCCCGCTGGATAATTCCTTCATGTTGCTACATTTTTTTTTTTTTTTTTTTTTGCATTAGAGTGTATGAGAGAAGACTTTCAGAGCCTAATTCTTAACGTTACGCTTACAGCTGGATTCAAGTGTGTTACCAGCAGCACACAGACGTAACGGTAGGTCAGCTAGCTTTCTGACAGATTACTCATCTGTTTTGTCGAATTTAATTATGATATAAGTATAATTAATTCCACTCTTCAGCTAATGTTTATTACTGCAGGGATCATAGAATTCATTAAAGCAAGTGTGATCTTCATCGTACTTAAAATATGTAAGTTATATAGTTCTCAATTAAAACAAAATATGCGTGAAAGATCCATGAGAACGAGTACTTGTCAAGAGGACTTCAGAATGACGCATGACGGTTCATCGCTGCGTCCTGGTGCAACAACGAACCTTTGTATTCATATCCCCTGCATTGCATTGCAGATTACGAGGCGCGTCCCACAGAATGATGCTCCACTCCTGCCAAGGCCGCTTGGGAATGTCCCACCACGAGGACAGAACATGCCAGTAAAGTTTCAGCTCGCAGTATCACAGGTGACTCACACGACGGCTATGTTAAATTTCCATCGGTATTTCATGCGATTGACTACAACAACAGGAAACTAAATGCGTTTCATTTACGCAGCTTAAAATTTCCTACAGATTTTCTCTCTGATTACCTTAATTAGATTAAATAATTTCATTTACGATATCTTTCAACAACTGCATTCACTTGAGTCCAAAGTATTTGTGGTTATAACATCTACCATTGCCTAAAATAATTACCTAAGAATGAAAGTGAAGAACCGGTGTCGTTTTCACAAGCAGTACTGATAATTGTGTGATCGGCAAGATGTGACTCAGACTAAGTCAATAAATGAGAAACCAGATCTCCTTCTCTTGCCCACCATAATCAGTCTCCATCTGTGACCTTACATTTCCGTGAGACAGATGGAGGAATATGTTAATACCTTAAGAGGAGTGTCACTGATTTAGATCTGTAGTAGGGTGCAAAGTTTGAGGGTTTTTTTAGCAAACTGATGTGTGGAATTCGAAATCATCAAGAGCGTTTTCAGAATAATTAATGGAAGAACGATTCTCTACTACTGAGAGCTTACTGTGAAAAGACGAAATTTAGAACCACCTAATTACGTATGGGCGATGGCAACTTGGTACACTTTGTGCTATTCAATAAAATATTCGTCGACCCTCTTCTCTAGGAACTCACGTCATTCCTCGAACAAAAGGCAGCGAAATGATCTTATTATCTCCGTTAGTAAGGTAAATCCTGAACTCAAAAATTTTTAGTTTTAGTGCTTTACGCTAAACTATTTTCGGCCGTTGACCATCATAGCAACTACCAAAACGAAACAGTATGTACTTTTAAAGTACCATATAAAAACAAAAGCAAAAAACAGTATTTCTGAACAATAGTGATGCGAAACATTCGAAAACATAATTACAGTATAAGATTTTAAACATGACTGTACTTAGGCGGCTGTGCACGAAAGAGCTTCAATAGATAGGAAAAGACAGCCAACGAGTTGCAAATTGCAGGTTTATGAAACCTTGACCATGATTTCCACAGTTTTAAAACAGTCTTCTTCAGAAGGTATTGTACGTAGAGTCACATATTACCTATATCCGACGTGGGAGTTGTTGATTCTGTCTCGTACGTGTGCGTGTTATCCACTTAATTACCATTTAAAGTGCAAGATTTAAAAGTAGTAGTTCTCTACCGGAGATTAAAGAGAAAGCCCTACAGTACAGAGCTACTGCTTTTATATCATGTATTTCAAACGATGTTTAAGTGGATGACACACACATTTACTAAACAGAGTCAACGGCTCCCACACCGGATATAGGTGACATGTCATTATACATACAATATGTTCTGAAGTAGATGATTTTAAATATGTCTAAACCAGGCTCATGGTTTAGTAAACCTGTATTTGGCAACTGGTTGGCTGTCATTTCAAATCTATTGAATTACAACATACCTTCTCTTCGCCATTGTTTACTTCAATCAAAACTTTAGTCTCTATGTATGAAACTATCATTTGCTGACGATATCCTTAGGGACAAATCAGCCATTACATCCAAAGGTGATGGGGACCTAGAATTTATATGCGCGTAAAGAACAGTATAAAAAGCACCACTATGCATCACGGGCCGCCGACTGCCTCATTATGCGGTATCTGTCTTGTGGCATCTATCTCTTTCAAATGTCGTTCATTGTGCCATCAATAACAAAAGAATTTAGGTACCAGTGCTTTATACGAAAGTAACATAGTGTTTGAAGCGTCGTTGTACATTGCGCAATACACAGCGTATCTCGTGGAAATCAAATTGAAGACTCTGTAGAGAGCAAACTTTGTAACGTAACACTTTGACGAATAGATATATCCCTCGTATGGATTGCAGAGGTGCATTCGTAGTCTGTGTGTATATTTCCAATAGGAAATTTAGATATCTTCTAAGCGCGCATCATAGTTGAAGCTAGATATCTGTAAGCTAGGTAGTTATGAATGGAATCAAAATAAACGATTGTTTTAATTTTTGTATGTTATTATGCCACAAAAAACGTTTGTTGTGTGATCTTGAGAAAAAGAAGGTCAGTGGCAGACGATGCGACTGTCATATGGCTGTGAAAGATGAAAACTTCAAAGTTGCTTACTGACAGCTTTAATTATGCACCATGACTGACATTATTAAAGAAATTCAATGTTCTCTGAGATAGATGGGTAACTATATTACAGATATATTTACTATGATTTTAAAAGAAGGAGAGAGAGGGACACAGAGAGTGGGAGGGGGAGAGAGAGAGAGAGAGAGAGAGAGAGAGAGAGATGGTAAAATGGTGGCTACACAGCAATAAAAAGTTGTTAGAGTTTCTACAGATGTGTTTTGTAACTAGTTATGGATCACAATGTGCCGTATAATTGGAACGAGCCGAATTCTATTATGCAGGCTGTGCCTGCAGTTTTCTTTTTGTTTTTTCAGTTACAACATTTAAGGATGAAGTAACTGCTAGAATCATGAGTGTAGGATCTGGGGTTTGCTGTGATACTGAAAGCAGCTAGTTTCGAATCGGAGCACCACACTGCATTAGAGAGTTTAGTGTAGCTTGTTATCATATCTTTACGTAAGTAAAGATAAAATCATCTCCACGAGATTTGACTGAATATGTGACTAATATAGTGGCATTGGTGGTACAGCATTCATATGAGAGTGAGTAATAGCTGGATACTTAGTGTTAAACACGGGTATGTTCTTCTGTATGCAAATGGTACGGATTGGCTCCTAGCGCGTGACGAGAGAGATGCAATAACATTATTTTAGTTTGGATACATCGGTTTTTGCAATATGCAGAATACAGGTTGGTACTCACTAAAGCCGCCACACTAGTATTGCAACAAGGGTATTTCTCGTGAAATACGGATTGTAAAAAGCACCAGCTTCACTCATCATTAACTTTCAAACAGCAATCTCGGTTTAAAAGTGCTCGTTCGCTTCATGGACACAGACCGAGTTATACGGATGCCATTGTACTTTTATTGCTACAAGCACAGGAGTCCTCACAACGTTACGACAGTTAGTAAAGTGAGGCTGAATCGCTGCCGATTGACGTAAGCCAGAGCCGTCTTATACTACTACACACAATCCAACAAAGTTTGAAAGTGACGTCAGTATCGAGAGAGTAAAATCAATAGCTGTATTCGAGATAGGTATAACTATGCCATCAACAACAAAGAAATGCTAACTGCTCGATCCATTCGACGTGTCGAGTGTTCATTCCGTGTAGAGGCCTAACCGCCATTTCCGAGGCCGACGAGAAAGGTAGACCGTGGTGCGTACGTCACAGCACGTGACACTGTAGGTCTGACGAGTGCCAGCAGCCGTCTTCGGCGAGGAGCGAGTAACTATTTCAGACGAAATTAATAACTCTCGTCTGCGCGTTTAAATGCACGCAGGCTCTCAACAGAACACCTCTTCAGCTCCATGTTAATTTTCCATGTGCCCTGCACAGAGCCGAGCGTTCACGAAGAATGGCGGGGCCCGTATTTCTCCTGGGGCTCGGCCATTCCCATATGATGTTTTCACTGTGGGGCACAGCGCAGTTAGTAGAGCAAAAAATTACATTTTAAAGATTTGTTAAGTGTATGTAGTTGTACTGTATTACACATTTTAAAATAAATACCATTATCATCGTATTTAATTAAACACACCTACTACTCTCCTCTTCTGTTTCTGAGTCATCGTTTTACTTACAAGAGGTTTCAGTTGGACGTGTTAATGCGTAATGTGATTCGAAAACACAAAACACTGACGCAATCCTAATGCCCCTATGTCACTTCAGCTTTTGTAGAAGCACAAATATCATTCATATGTTGTTTGCTCGTATTGTGTTCGACTAGGGGAGCTTGTTCCTTCAAGGACACACCAGCTCCCTCAAAACTGAGTATGCTAAAAGCACAACCCGTCGAGTGTCAAGTTTTTTTATTTGTATTGTCACTGTTTCACACTGATTTGCACAATTTTTCAACTTAAAAGTACAATATTGTTTCAAAGCAGAAACGTTTACCAAAATTTTATGGGAAACAAAGGCTATAGGACTTCCTTTCATAAATCTACACCAACCAGTGACACACTACGCAGTGCTAAGAAAAGAACAAACAAAAAAGAGCTGAGACTGATTTAAGAGGAGCCGACCCGTGGATCAGCTCATGTCACGAGCTCAAAAGAATTTCGTAAGTACGAAATGAGTTTGAGATTGCGATCTATGAGAGTTCAAAAGCACTGCTTACGCTCACAATAGAAAATTACTTGACTATACAAGAGATAATAGTTCTGCTTGAACCATTTGAAGTAGCAGCAACAAGATTCTCAGGGGAGTCATATCACTGCTTCCATAATTATACCTCTTACAGGAGGTATTGCTGCAAAGTCTTCAGACTTGGAAAGCACATTAACAACTACTGAAGGACGAAGTGTACTGGATTCCTTGATTAAATCAGTTAATGAAAGAGTGAAACCGTTTAACACACTGACTGTTAATATGCTTGTGACGTTATTAGATCCTAGGTTTAAAAATCTTGTTTCAGGACTTTTGAGAGGCAGAGAACGCTGTACAAGTACTTCATAAACACTATGCTGCTGCCACCACGTGAACTACGAGAATAATATCTGAAACAGAAGCATCCATGAGCAGTGCTAATACACCTACTGATACTTCTACCAGTTTGAAATTGGGTGATCTACATTTTTTCCCCAACGTCTCTGTCGTTACACCAGTCAGTGAGTCCATAATTGACCCACATCAATATTTGAAAAAGCTGTAATTGAGAAGCATGCTTGTGTGTTAAAATACTGTGCAAAATCTAATATTATGTTGCGTGTAATGGCCACTAAGTATTTGTGGTGTCCAGCGATTTCAGTCCTTAAAGTGGGGTAAGGAGAAGAATTTAGAGATTTTACTTGTATCTTCTTATGTTCTCCACCAGGTTAGCTGAGAGGGCTAATGCGCAGCTTCCTGGACTTGGGTAGGCGCACCGGCCCCGGATCGAATCCGCCTGGCGGGCTAATGACGGGAGCCAATGTGCTGCCAAGCCTGAATATGGTTTTTAGGCGGTTATCCACATCCGCCTGTGTGAATACTGGGCTGGTCCCCACGTCCTACCTCAGTTACATAGCTCGCAGACATTGGCAACACGTTCGCGCTCTTTCCTGATTTACACTAGACACAGACAGCTGGGGTACACTGATTCATTCCCAGGGGCTATGGGTTGCGGCAGGAGAGGCATTTGGTCAACCCTTCACACTAACAATGCCAAATCTGACTGTAACCTCGCAGACCCTGCCAAAACTGCGCGACAAAGGCGTAAGCGAAAGAGGAAGAATTGTATTTTTTAATGTAGTATTTTAGACAACAAACTGAAGGAAAAGAATTTAAATACTTTTTACTTTTTATAAAAGAAAATTCGCATGTCTTGTATTGTTGCATTTTAAGTAATAAAAATTCTTAGAAAGCTATTTTCAATTTGAAATACTTGCACAAAATTTTCGATAGTTGAACGATGTACCGATAGGTTTTAAAAGTATTATCGACGATACCCGTTGCGCCAACTATCGATTTTTAAGTAACACTACCAGGAATGGAGTTCTTCGTCCGAAACAAATCGACACCCAAGAAAGTCTCTCTTCAGGGCTCCAAAAATACGGGGAGGGATCGGGATTGTACGGAATATGTCTTCCCAACGTAGGACCTGCCCACATGTTGCCAATGTTGTTCCGAGTAAGCTGCAGAGATTTCGCTGGAAAGCTGTTACACAGGTGCACGCCTGGATTGACTCATGGTTCTGTAGCCAACTGCAAACAGGTTTCCATGAAGGCATTGACCATCTTGTCTCACAGTAAGATAAATGTATAGACAGTTGTGGGGATTCCTTTTGAAACAATGAACTGTTTACTTAAATTTTTACATCTCCTCGATTTCATTTGAGTACACACCATCAGTGGGTACGTGAATTATTAGCTTTGTAATTCTCTGTGACACGTAGAGAGATCACCATAGCACGTGACTACAGTTCGTGATTAATGTTATTATCACACCTGGTAGAGTAAATAATGAGTGAGAACAGTGTCAGATGTAAACTGATCAGTATGAAGGATACGGGAATGTCTCTTACTCGTACGAAAAAGCGTAATCAGCCCCTGCCAGAATTTGTAATGGACCTCATTGCTGATCTCCACTTGGCTGACTGGTCGAAACATGCAGTATCCAGGTATGTGGGACATTTTGATATGAAAGTGGCCAGGTATTGCACTGCACGGAATCGTTGTCAAGGTTATGGTCGACCATGTCTGAACAACGCCAGGGAGGATAGCCCTGTTGTTCACCAGGCACACAGTAACGTCTTAACATCTGCACCTGCCAGCTGGGAACAAGGAATGGAATCCCTGCAACATCCTGTGCATTCAGATGCTAGTATTATGTGCACCGACTATTAGTACTAGCCCAGGTGAGCATCGACGGCGAATATTGTGGTGAGTAGCTTAACTTCTGGCGTCATAGTGCGCGGAGCCATTGGCTATGATAGTGACTGAGGGAACTCCAACGGCACAACAATACGTCACAGACATCGTACGTCACCATGTGTTACACCCCATTCGACACTATTCTGATGACATTTGTCAGCTGGAGAATGATTGTCCACATGTGGAACGTTTATCAATGAACCGTCAGCGTGATACTTAGGTTGCCCAGTTGCCAGCAACATCCCCAGACTAGAGAAATAATCTCGGTCATGACCTCTGCCCCAGTTCAAGATTCAAAGATATCAAGTATCAGTTATAACAGTTACGTGCCAGCATTCCACAGGAGAGCATTCAACGGTTTTATGACACCATTCCCAACCGAATCAGTGCATGCACCCGCGCCGGAAGGGGGGAGGGGGTGGGGACGTCTGGACATCTTATTGATACTGGTCTCATACTGTCAACCGAGCTTTTGCAAATATGTAATCACTGACATTTCATCACTTACCTTCTCAAAACGCAATGTTTGGCTTTGCTTCCTCCTTCCCGTCAGTTAAATACCCAGACAGTCAGTGTAGGTATTAGTGGCACTGCCAGTGAGAAACCACTGAAACCGCTAATCTTGAATATAATTCCGAGGCCCGATTGAACCACTATGAAATTCTTTATACAAATTGGGACTGAGTTAGCGCCTCTTCCAACTGTAAAATACCGTAAATCCCTCGAACAAGAAACTGCGTTCAGTAGTCGAGAGAAAGCGTAGCTCACACATGTCTGCAGGAATTCTAGCAGAAAGGGTCTACAAATCACAGTACACTATCATTGACTGTCACTGTAGAATTGTTGAACATTTCCAGAGCTCGGACGTCATGAGGTATATCGGGCAAAATGCCCTCAACCAAGCCAAGCAGAATAGATTCGGTTTAGGTCGGTCGCGAGAAAGCCTACCCCTGCTACTCTCAAGTGACATCGTGCCGTATATGGATCAAGGTATCCTAGAAATTGCAGCACTTTTTTATTTTGGTAAAGCATTAGGCTCGGTACCAAACGTACGTTCTTTACCGAATGTACGTTCGTATGGGGTGTTAAGCGGAATTTGTGACTTGACTGAGCATTTCTCGGTGGTTAGGAAGCATCAAGTTACATTGAATGGAGACTAACCGACTGATGTAGTAACTGTTCATATTGTGCATTAATCATCTGCAGACAATAGTAATTTGTAACCTTGGGGTTTTCCAGATGTATATAAGGAAGTACGCACTGAGGAATATAACACTAATATTCACTAAGATCTTGACAAGATTTCAAAGTGTTCAAAGGCTGTAGCTTGGTATTAATGACAGATATATGAAATGACACTTACAAGAAAAGGCCTTGGTAAGATTTAGCTGTGATGATGCTTCTTTATTCAGAGTAGCACTAGCATCTAATATACTCAGTTAGTAGTTGCATAAATTCCAGTCACTGTCTACCCCTATTGTTTTTACCCTCTACACCTCCGTCTAAAACAATGGAAGTTCTTCCCTGATGAGTATATGTCCAGTCACCCTGGTCTTTCTTGTTGTTGATACATTCGTATCGATATTTTGGGTAAGGTTGCGACAGTGCTTTGTCTTAGAGTTTCCTTGGCACGCCGCAGGAGGACGGGACTTACGCGTGTGCCGTCTTTGAAGACCAAGCTCAAGTGTGGCATGAGTAAGGCGAGCACCTGAAGCTGGCCTAGGACATTGGTGAGTGCTAACCTGGAAAGGCGGTACGTTTGCCTGTTTGGAGGTGGCTGTGTGAAGGATGATCACATGAACACTACGGTGATAAAAATTATACGAGGCCTGTTCAGAAAGTAAGCTCCGATTGATTGCCAAATTGAAACCACAGTGAACATCAGAAATGTTTTACTTGTAACAATTAGCTACACCATTCAGCTACTTCTCTACGTAGTCGCCGTTCTGACTTAGACTTTTGTCATAGCGTTGTACCAACTTTTCAATAGCCTCATCATAGAAGGCAGCCGCCAGTGCTTTCCGCCAATTCTCCACGCTGGCCTACACCTCGTTGTCTGTGTCAAAATGTTGTCTTCAAAGACAGCGGTTCATGTGACCAGAGATGAAACTCAGTAGGAGACAATTGCGGACTGTATTGTGGGTAATCTAACATTTCCATTTGAAAACGATGCAGGAGCATCTTCATTGCCCCTGCAGAATGCGGCTGAGAATTGTCGTGAAGACGAAACAGCACGACAGTTATGTAATGTTAGCTGCATAGCTTCAGGCGAAATTTCTCACCAGGCCCTCGTACTTGGCGGCAGACACTATTTTCTAGACATCTTTACGCACTCACTGCGAGCTCAGAAATGAGAAGAGCGACGTGATGCTAACTGGGGTTATACTAGAGACACTACCCAACACATCTGTGCAAAGCTTTATCGGATTTTCATAGTCGTTTCCATTTCGCGACCGATCGGAGCTTACTTTCTGAACGCCCCTCGTAGGATACATCCTAAGATAGTGTCGGACCTCCTTTGACCCGGAGTAGTACAGCAGCTCTACGTGGCACGAACTCATCACCTGTAAAAACATTGAGCCTTTCCGTCTGTATGGACGTTCATAAATGCGGAAGACTCGCCGTTGCAAGATTTTGTGTACTCACTGACCTTTCCATTATCTCCCTTTCATTCGAATTGGCCAAGATGTTTTTCAAACCAGAAGCGAACAGTTGTAGATGGCGCACTGTCATCCATAAGAATTCCGTTGTTGATTGGTAACATGAGTCCGTGAATGGCTGCAAAAAGTCTCCAGCTAGCCGAACATAACTATCTGCAGTCAATGAATGTCACCGAGCGAGGTGGCGCAGTGTTTAGACACTGGACTCGCATTCGGGAGGACGGCGGTTCAATCCCGCGTCCGGCCATCCTGATTTAGGTTTTTCATGATTTCCCTAAATCGCTCCAGGCAAATGCCGGGGTGGTTCCTTTGAAAGGGCACGGCCGACTTCCTTCCCCATCCTTCTCTAATCCGATTAGACCGATGACCTCGCTGTCTGGTCTCCTTCCCCAAAACAACCAACCAACCAACCAGTCAATGATTTGTTCAGTTGGAAGAGAGGACTCATTCCATTCCATGTCAACGTAGACCACACCGTTGTCGAGCCACCTCCAACTTGCACACTGCACTGCTGACAACCTGGACCCATGCGTTCATGGCGTCTGTGCCACAATCGAACCCTGCCGTTTGCTCTTACCAACTGAAATACTGTCATCTGATCAGACCAATGTTCTACAGTGATCTAGAGTCCACCCAATAAGTACACAGGCTCTTGAGAGGCATTGAAGGCGATGTCGTGCTCTTAGCAAACGCACTCGAGTCGGTCTTCTGCTGCCACGTCCCATTAACGCCAAATTTCGTAGCATTGTCCCTACGCATATGATCTTCGTACGTCGCACATTGGTTTCTGCGATAATTTCACTCAGTGTTGCTTACCTGAAAACTATACGCTAACGCTGCTCTTCTCGGTCCTCAGATGGGGGCCGTCGGCTACTGCGTTGTCCTTGGTGGCAGGTAACTCCTGAAATTTGGTATTCTCGGCACACTCTGGACATTGTGGGTCTCGTAATACTGAATTCTCCAACCATTACCGATATGGAATGTTCAGGTTTCTAGTTCCAACTAACATCCCACGTTTAAAGTCTGTTAATTCCCGTCGTACAGCCATAAAGAAGTAGTAAACTTTTTCACATCAATTACGCGAGAACAAATGACAGATCCGCCAACGCACAGCCCTTTTATATCTTGCGTTCGCGATACTACCGCCATCTGTATGTGCGCATACCGCTATCCGATGACTTTTGCCACCTCCATGTAAAGTAGTCGGTTCCTCTTTGGCATCTTCATTGATTCCGCCAGGTGTGTATCTGCTGCGAGCCCATTGTGGCAGTTATCATCATCATACAAGAGAAGTTAATGGTGAGCTCCAGTCTGTTGTAATACTTAGTGGGTACAAAGGCTACTGAACGTAGTACAGCTGGTACCGCGGAGGTTCGAGTCCTCCCTCGGGCAAGGGTGTGTGTGTTTGTCTTTAGGATAATTTAAGTTAAGTAGTGTGTAAGCTTAGGGACTGATGACCACAGCAGTTAAGTCCCATGATATTTCACACTTTATTTTTTTTTTTTTAACGTAGTACTGGCATGGCCCAGTTCTGATAGCGTTCGTCAGAACCCTGCTACCCCATCATTTATGTGTTCCGTTATTTAAATTCTGAAGACAGTGCCAGCAGTAACTTTTGTGTGTTTTGGTGATTTATATTTATCTGTAACTACTGCACCACGTGGACGGTACTTTGCCATTAATGGACTTTGTATTCAGCTGCCTGAGGTGACACTCAGTTTAAAAGGGTGCTTCTCAGCCAGAGGAGCTAAGTAGTTAAATAAGTACTTCTACACCGATTCTAATAAAAGAATTTATGTTTTCAAAGCGTGTTATAGGAGTAAATGTACACCTTCCTTTAATTTTCTGTAACTGCTTTAAGATGTTACGGTATGGTGGTTTTGTTTTAGAACGCTAAAACTTAATTGTCCTAATGTACCTTTAAATCTGCTGGGACGGTCTATTGGGACCTGCTCCGAATGTAAATACGTTTATACCAACGTCTGACCAAAGTTTTCAAGACGAGGCCATGATGTCCGTCATCGGTTTCTGGTGGGCTGTTCTAGTATAAACTTTTTAAAGTTGTAATTCAACCTCTATCACTACGGTTATGCCTGTATTGTCTATTCTGCATTTTTGAGCCTATAATTCTTTTATTACGACATACTTATGATCCAATTTTTGGCGTTTTAAACAATTTCGATGTTAAGTTGTACACTTGAATCATTGCGGCTTTCAAATAAGTGTTGATGTTAAGTTGATTAATTGGTTCCTCTTTTTACTTTGGGTGTTACACTATGAATCTCTTCTATCTAACCTTTAAGATTTGTCGTATTAATAGCATTTGATATATTGTAGACAGTTTAATAATTATTTGCAAGTGCTTAACTGAGCAATCTAATATGCTCAGGTTACAGGCATGCTCCTTATGTAAATAGTCTGTGTTAATTAAATGAAAATTTTCTGCTGAGAATAGTCTCACTTGCTTGCCACTCCCGCATCCTTAAACAATTTCACCAGTTTTCTGCATACGTTCCTCTCTACGCCGATTGTACAGAGAACCTCATTCATTATCTTACTAGCACAGTTGATATGCAAAATCCTACTGCAGCAAAAGCTCTGCAACGGTTCGATTCTCTTATATTCCGGCTTTCCAACAGCTCACCATTCTCTATCAAACAATTCTACATTTCAAACTTAAATTCTCAGAAACTTCTTCCGCAAATTAAGGCCTATGTTTGATACTGGCAGACTTCTTTTGACTTTGAATGCTCTCATCGCCTGTGCTACTCCGTTTCTACGTCCTCCTTGCTTCGGAAGTAGTGTGTTATTTTGAACCCCAAGTAGCAGGATTATTAAATGCTTCTACATTACAGTTATTACTTTTGATGTTATGTTTCTCGCTATTCTCATTTCTGCCACTTTTCGTTGTTTTTCCCTTTCCTGAGGTTGCTGTCAATCAATACTCTGTAATCATTAGACAACTCATTCCATTGATCATGTCCATTAAATGTTCTCTACGTTTGCATATAGCAATGTGACCATCATATCTTACCACTGATATCACTCCACTTTAAATTTTAATCCAACACTTTACGTTCTTCGATGTGGTGGGTGAAAACTGGGGACGAAAGAGTACATTCCCGTCTAGAAACCTTTTTAATCCGAGCGCTTGGTCTAAGTATTCCAGTTTTGTTATTCACTCGTCGCTCTTGTGCGTAAAGTATGTTACTGTCATTTCCCTATAGCTACTTTTATTTTACTCAGAATTACGAACATCTTGATCCATTTCAAACTCACGAACGCTTTTTGTAGTTCCACAAATCCCATGAAGGAGACTTGATTTGTCTTTTGTCTTGCTTTAGTTATCAAGCGCAACGTTGATCTGTCTGCAGTCTTTACTTTTCCTAAACCCAAAATGACTTTCATGTTACTGATCCTCAGTTTTCTTTTCCATTTGTCTGTATATTAGTCTTGTCAACGAATTTGATGCGTGGGTTACAAGGCTGATTAATTTACATTTCGCAACTACCTACCCTTGCTATCTACGGAGTTGTGTGTATTTTCTCGAAACTTTGCTGGTATGTCTCATGCCTCATAGTTCCTACTCCCTCAACTTGAACAAACCGTTCGGACGCCACATCCCCCAATGGCTTCATAAATTTCAAAGGTATATTATCTGTCCCTTCAGTCACATTTCATCTTAACCCTTGCAAAGTGTTCTGGCTTAACGCTGGATCCACTCTCACTTTTCTTTCTAGCACATCTTCAGTCAAGTCCTCCACCTCGTATAATTGAATGTAATCTATCCACCTATCCACTGTCTCCTATACATTTAACAGTAGAATTCCCATTGAACTGTCAATCATTCCTGTCTTGCTCTTAATTTCACCGAAGGTAGTTTTGGCTTTTCTGTGTGCTGAAAAAGTATTTCGGCAGAACATATATTTTTCGCTTCCTACACAGTTTTCCTTCAGTACTTTGGTCTTGGCTTCGCTGCGTTTAGTACATTCGTAAATGACTTAATTGCTTTATTCCTGTCTTCCGCTGAACAATTTGTATTCCCTCCTTTCGCCATTAAATTGAAGTGAGTCTTCCTTTACTCATGATTGCAAACAGCTACCCTCCTTGTATCTGTGTGTCCTACTTCTGTTATGGGGTATTAGAGATGTCCATTCCTTTTCGATGAACTACCTACTGTGGATTTCATTAACGAAGTATGTACAGCTTTTGAGAACTTCAGATATGTCTCATCATTCCTCAGTACTTCAGAATCCACTCCGTTCCACACTGTTCTTCCAAACGATTCTACTTTTACTCATTGTTAAGTTGCAACCTGAGACTACATTTGCTGCTAGGTACGACTTACAATCCAGTATCCAATTACGGAAATTTTGTCTCACCATGATGCAATCCAGCTGGAGTCTTTGTCTCGAGACCTTTTACAAGTACACTTCCTCTTCTTGTGATTCTTATACAATTATTCGTTATCACTAGTTGAAGTGTATTGCAAAGATGAATTACTCTTTTTTATTTCTGCTACGAAGTCCGTATTCTGACGTAATTCTTCTACTCCTTCCCCTACCACCGCGTTAAAATCCTCCAAGTGTATTAGACTTTATTTCTATTTAAGTACTGAAATATTGGTTAACATCCGCACATAGATTGTACACCCCTTCATCCACTCCTCTTGACGTCGGCGAGTATACCTGAAATATTCTTATTGACTTTCAAGTTATTCCTGATAAGAACAACCATATAACAGAACTGTTCACTGTAACTTACCTGTGCCCTGTTCTCTGATTCATGACGAATAATACTGTATTTACTCCATTTCTACTGTTGGTGATATTATCCTGCATTCGTTCCACCAGATATCTTCACTGACGGAGAAAATCTCAACACCAAGAAGGAGTTGTGCGACATGAACGGAAGTTGGTGGGCGTGTTTCTACGCCTGAAGGACGCCGTCTGTTCCACTTCTGCGCCAGTCGCCCGAGAGTGATGCTGGTAAGGCCACTATCGGGATACAAATCAGGTTTCCTTTAAATTCACGCTGTGACGGTCGTGAACGTCAGTTAACTCTGAGATTGGACATGATGAGTTGACGTTACTGAGGAGTGCCTTTAAGTCGAAGGAGATGCCATTATCAACGCCTAACTGGGTTTAAACGAGATCGTGTAACAAGATCATGAGAAGCTGGAAGTCCCTTCGGCGATTTTGCAGAAAGACCCCTGCAGTAACGTAGCCACTGTATATGATTTCTGGCAGCGGTGGTCACAAGAATGTACTGTCACAAGAAGACAGGGATCCGGAGGGCCCCATAGCACCGCCGAGAGGGAAGACTTTCGCGATCGGCGTTGCTCTTTGGCGCATTGTACTGCGTCTGCAGCAGCAATTTGAGAAGCAGTTGGCATCGCAGTGACACAACGACTGTTACATATCGGTTACTTTAAGGACAACTTCGAGTCAGCGCTCATTCCACTGACCCCAAACAACCGCCATTTTCGACACAAGTGATGTCAAGTGAGTGCTCATTGGAGGATACTTTGGAGGTCTGTTGTGTTTCGGTGAAAGCTGGCCCGACCTTGGACCCAACGACGTCCTGTGTAGGCTACGAGGAGGCCAGTGGAGGGCATGCAGCCAACGTGTCCGCGTGCTGGACACACTGGACTTCCACCTGCAGTTATAGTCCGGGGTGCGATTTCCTATAACAGCAGGAGCACTGATATTGTTATCCCAAGCACTCTGACTGCTAATTTGTACGTCAAACTGGTGGTTCTACGGCCTACATACCACTGTTGTAGCTCAACATGCTCTACAGAGTGCCGATATGTTGCCTGGGCGTGCTCGATCACCAGATTTGTCTCCAGGTATCACATATGGGACATCATGGATGACTACTACAGCGTCATCCACAACCAGCGTTAACCGTCCCTATATTGACTGACCGTGTACAACAGGCATAGAACTCCAACCCACAAACTAACATCCGACACCTGTACAACCCAATGCATACACGTTTGCATGTCCTCATGCAACTTTCTTGCGGTTACACCATTTGTTAATGCACCAGTATTTCACATTTGCAGTGACTTATCCCGAGCTTACATTTACCTGTTACCTTGCGATGGTAATAACTTAAATATCTTATCTAGAAAAATGTATTACCAAAATTTCGTTACTCTACTTTAACTATTTTCTGGTGCTGCGTTTTTTTTTTCCGTGAGTGTATTTATTCCTTCTCCACAGACCCCCAGTACATCAAGAGTGAGACCTCGCATCCTCGTTTTCAAAAATTCCAGCTTCCCGATCACGTTCAAAACTTGTGGCAGTCCACATTCCGTCTCGTTGGATGTTACCTTTCCGTTGAGTGCTTAATATTTATTTGAAGGCTATTTCCCTCTAGACAGTCCT
Organism: Schistocerca americana; assembly: GCF_021461395.2. Taxonomy (NCBI): domain Eukaryota; kingdom Metazoa; phylum Arthropoda; class Insecta; order Orthoptera; family Acrididae; genus Schistocerca; species Schistocerca americana. The sequence continues at coordinate 284,449,166 of NC_060126.1, forward strand.
CTCTCGTTGATCGAAACCAATCTGGAATGTTTCGACAATAGATACATGTTTTCCAAATTCTTAGTCAAAGACGCTAACCCTAGACCTCGGGTAAGTGATCCATAACTATAAAATCGATAGGTCACAAAGAGAATCGTTAAATTCCTGCAAATATTTGGGATGACAGTTATGTGTGGACATAAGGAACCCATCGCATAGGGAAAGGGAGCGGCAGATCTTGGCGCAATCGGAAGATAATAGGAAAATGAGATGTCTGCTAAGGACAATGATTACTTGCACGACCCATCGTGCATTTTTTCCAAGTTGTCATTGTGCTAAATAGGTGATAATGAACACATACAACGAAGGTTGCCACAAATTGCTCCCAGTTTTTTTTAACTACGTGAGAGCATCACGATAATGCTTAAGAGACGGAAATGAGAAAGGTCTGAAGGCAAGTGACAATCACCCCATGGAAGCCCATTTACAAAGTTTCATTCAAAAGTTTTAAGTTAGGAGTATATTACCTCCCCTACGTACAATTCTCGTCGCCAGATTACTGTAATTACAACCACCACGGAGTCATTTAAACAAGCATTCTTCCTGTGACCTACACGCGAATGTAACGGGAGGAAGTTGTAGTATCTAGTACAAGGGGAATTTTACTCTGGCATGTACGTCACGTTTTATAGAATGTAGATGTAGATGTACCGGGCGGTTATGAGTAAACTGACGATGTTTCGAGTGCCACTTGTATACAGCGCAGGACGGTGAGATATGGTAGGTATGTTCATTAATCGGCGCGCTAGTGGAGTTTGTTAAAAAAAGTAACAGTTCCACTTTCAGCCACCAGGTGAAAATACAACGCTGGTAAGCGGTCAGAATGTTGCGTGGGTGGGAGAAAAGCGGAGGGACGATAAAAAAGATGACAAATGTGGCCCATCTCCGTGTGTTAGGAAACGTTCATAAGTTACGTCGTGTGTTCAGTATGGTCTCCCGACTCAACAATATGCTGCATGCGTAGCACCACCTGGTCAACAGTTGCTCGCAGCATATCTCGTGTAATCAGAGCGACATGTCGTCAAATGCTATCCTTCAGATCAGGAGCCAGATACGTCCCTGTTACAGCAGATCTTTCAGGTATCCCTAACACCAGAAGTCGCATGGAATTAGGTCAGAGAATCTGGAGGACTACACACCTTGAAATTGCTTAGAGGTGGTATAGTCGGTATTGTCGCCCAATCTTGCATAAAAATAATGGTGAGGATAGAGTTGCCTTCTTGCAAAATTGGAATCACGTGTTGCACAAGAAGGTCGTTATATTGTCTGGATGTCATTGTGTACCTAACAGAGACACGAAGTGTAATATCATTGAACAACAACAACCGTACGCCACCACACAGTCACAAAAGCTGAGTATAATGGATGTTCCTGCACAATACGTGGCCAATTCCATTTGTGCCAAAAACCAAGGGCAAAGTCAGTCACCTGGTGCACGTTCTGAATATTGTAGGCATGCCAGTTTAAAATTCGGCGCAAAATCTTCTGAACTGTTGGCCAAGGCAGCAAAATCTGAGGCAAAGCCTACATGATTGTCTGGCTGCACCACCTATTTCACCAATTTCTTCAGATTTCTAGATCCTATTCTTCAGCTCATTTATTGATATTGGGCTTCTTCGTGGCTGTTTCTGTCGGTGATACTCCCACATTGCAGAGCTGCTATTGCGGCAGTTCTGATAAAACAACTTGGTCAGAAGTGCATGGTCTTTCTTTTCAACAGCCATTGCGTTTGCTAAGAAAAACTTTAACCTTCTTAACCTGTTACACTAACAGTCATTACGCAAAAGAAATCGACATGCGTCGCCAAGTGAACATACACCATGTGATAAAAGGTATACGGACACCCCCAAAAACATATGTTTTTCATATTAGGTGAATTGTGCTGCCACCTACTGCCAAGTACTCTATATCAGCGACGTCAGTAGTAATTAGACATCGTGAGAGAGCAGAATGGGGTGCTCCGCGGAACTCACGGACTTCCAGCGTGGTCAGGTGATTGGGTATCACTTGCGTCATACGTCTGTACGCGAGATTTCCATACTCCTAAACATCCATAAGTTCACTGTTTCCGATGTAATAGTGAAGTGGAAACGTGAAAGGACAAGTACAGCTCAAAAGCGTACAGACCGATAACGTCTGTTGACTGACAGAGAATATCGACCATTGATGAAGGTTGATTGTTTAATAGGCAGACATCTATCCGTACCATTACACAGGAATTCCAAACTGCATCAGGATCCACTGCAAGTACTATGACAGCTAGGCGGGAGGTGAGGAAACATGGATTCAATGGTCGAGCGGCTGCTCATAAGCCACACATCTCGCAGCTTGATGTAATGAGCGTAAACAGTGGACGGTTGAACAATGGAAAAACGTTGTGTGGAGTGTCGAATCACGCTACATTGTGGCGATCCGATGGCAGGAAGTGGGTATGGTGAATGCCCGGTGAACATTATCTGTCAGCGTGGGTAGTGCCAACAGTAATGTTCGGAGGTGGTGGTAACATGTTGTGGTCGTGTTTTTCCTGGAGGGGTTTTGCACCCCTTGTTGTTTGGCGTGGCACTGTCACAGGACAGACCTACATTGATGTTTTAAGCACCTTCTTACTTCATACTGTGGAAGAGAAATGCGGGGACCGCGATTGCATCTTTCAACAAGACCGAGTACCAGTTCATAATGCACGGCCTATGACGGAGTGGTTACACGACAATAAAATCCCTGTAATGGACTGGCCGCACAGAGGCCTGACCTGAATCCCACAGAACACTTTTGGGATGTTTTGGAACGCCGACTTCGTGCCAAGCGTCACTGACCGGCAGCGGTACCTCTCCTCAGTGCAGCACTCCGTGAAGAATGGGCCGCCATTCCCGAAGAAACCTTCGAGCACCTGATTGAACGTATGTCTGCGAGAGTAGAAGCTGCCATCAAGGCTAAGGCCGGTCCAACATCATACTGAATTCCAGCATACTCGATGGAGGTCTCCACGAACTTGTAAGTTTTCATCCAGATGTCCGGATACTTTTGGTCACATAGTGTTCCATACTGATGTCAAAACATCTCAACGGCTTACACCTGCTTGTTTCGGTGGCAGAACGCGGAGCTGTGATTTTTTTTTCTTTTTTCCGGCATGCACTGCCAGCCCAACGATTAATGAACGTACCTATGATGTTTCAGCGTCCTGCGGTGTATACAGCCCGCACTGCAGGACTGGAGACACGGCCAGTGTAATTATACCCATGCCGCATATGTAAGAGACGTACAGATAATATCGACGGCAGTCTATGAATTGGTCTTGATATTGTTGGAACTGCGGAATTTTAGAGTGTTAGGGGTACCAAAGTTGTACCTGCATTTCCTTACTGACCTTGCGGCAGAGACATTTCTCCTTCAGCCTGTTGGTAGCTAATCAGAGACGAAAGTGGACAGGTGGCGAGGCAGCCGGCAGCGGGCATGTTCTCGTGCTGGAGGACGAGTCTGGCGGCTCGGCTCGGCGCGGTGACCCCTGACCCGGCGGCGGGCCGCCCGGCCAACCTTTGGGCGGCGCTGGCTTCCCGGCAGCACGCCCAGCACCAGAGGCGGCCCGGCCGGCCTGACCTTTGCGTCGCCACCGCAGCGTGACGGCTGCTCCGTTGACAGCCGCCGGGAGTGCTTGCTGCAGCGTCATTACGGCTCCCCATGATGGCAGGATTTACATAAGATTAAGGTTCCTGGTTCTGTAGTTCTCTGTGCCAGTGAGGAAACCGTGAAACTTGTAACTTACGAAATCAACGTTAAATACACCTGATTACGAAATCAGCAATAGAGCAGTATTAGTTTGCAGTAGACTTATTTCCGGGTGGCCAGGTTGGCCCGAGATGCTATTTGTCTGCAGAGTATCTCGAAAAATGCCCTACCCCAAAGTATGTGACGCAGAGGACTATGTTTGTCGTAGAAGTAGACTTGAACAAAACGCAAGGACCAAAGTAACTGTCACACAACGTCTCACTGCCAATTGATATACATAGAAAAGTATAATACAGAAGACAGCTGACGGAAATACTCAACGAGACGAACAGAAATGCAGATTTTATTCAAAGACAGTAATTATTCTGCAGTCACCACGATCCATGATGGTTCCCCGTGAATTAAGAAAGACGGGACGTGGTTCTTGATGTGGTGTCTTCTCAGCACGGTTAACAGAGTATGCTCACAAACACCTAGCTCTTTCGTAATAGTAATGCTGGTGCTCTCATCCACAAGTATGCTATAGAAAACATCACCAACCTAGTTTTGCAACAAAACATTGAAGTTTGGATACATTTTTTTTTATCGCTTCATTGCATTTTGTGCGATGTTACTTTCAGATTACATAAACAGCACAGTGCATACTCACAAATAATATTATTATGGTGTCGGCTCTGGTTGTTGTCATTGATGGAAATTTAGGTTGAAAATTCAGTTTACACTCTAGCCTAAGAAAATACTTTAGCCGCTTGACGGGCGTAGAATAATCTCTCACCCCAAATGCTTCCACTCGAGACGACACTGACAAAAATGAATTCGCGTCTTTGTTTTATCTGTCAGCTCCTTCTGAATCCAGCATTTTAACTCTTTATCTTTTAACCATTCTTCTCTAAATTGGAGGTTCCTTTGGCAATTTTTGAAGGTACATACGTTTAGGAAAACTGTCTTCGCATTCAGAGTGAAAAAGGTTAAATAAATGCATTGTGAACGATTAAAGATTGAAAATAAGAATGACTGTACTATCAGGACAGACTGTATTGTAGCAAGTGTGATGGTTTATTCTAGCAACCCACTATGGTCCCGCTGCAGCGTGTTATTGTATTAGGGATCAAGTAGTCGACATAAGCAATAATAATCAGAATACTGATTGTTGAACAATTTATTATCTGTTCTAACGGTTGAGTTCTTGTGGTAGGGCGTTCCCTTACTCCACCAACACGGCTGACAACTGCTGCATCCACGTGAACTTGTATATGGACGTGATGCAGTTCCTCTTCCCAACGCTTCTCACACGTGCTGCATGGGAATTAAGTCGGGGATACAAGCAGACAAATCCGTAAACCAAATACCCTCACGTTCGAATAGTTCTTCACCTACGCTGTTCAATGCGGTCGCGCTTTGTCACCCACGAACCTCTGAAAAGACCTACATGTGAACGGACCACAGCTTCTCACTAACCTTATTCAGTGAGTGTACCGTTTTCAAAGATTTGGAGATCATTATGCCCCTGGAACATTATGTTTCCCAAATCATAACACATCGACCATGAAAACGACAGTGTACCACAATCCTGGACACGCTCTCATAGTCCAGTAGATGGGAATACGTGAAGCACCCTGTAACACTGTCGGACTTGTTCGTAGGAGTGGTCCATGTGTAGGGTAAGGGGAGGCATAAATTTGCTTGTGTGTACTCCAAATCTTCGAACACAGACACTCACCATTTAATGTCATTGTGACACTGTACTTGTGTGCGCCCCCGGTAGCTGAGTGGTCAGCGCGACAGAATGTCAATCGTAATGGGCCGGGTTCGATTCACAGCTGGGTCGGAGATTTTCTCCACTCAGGGAGTGGGTGTTGTGTTGTCCTAATCATCATCATTTCACTCCCATCGACGCGCAAGTGGCCGAGGAGGCGTCAAATCGGGAGACTTTCACCCGACGAACGGCTTACCCGACGGGAAGCCCTAGCCACACGACATCTACATTTATTATACTCCACATGTGTCTTGTCAGCGTGCAGTCGAACTTGACTTTTGTGGATGGCTGCGAGCGACCGCATCGAACTGCGTAGGAGGAAGGGCTCCTGCGACAAGAGGGTATTCGGTGAATGGAGCGATTTGTCTGTTCCCCCTACTTGTATCCCATCGATCACGTGGGGGATACGTTATGGAGTCGTACTGCAGCATGTCAACATCCGCCAGTGACCATCGAGCACTTGCAACGGCGCTGGTGGAGGAATGAACCGCTTATCAACCTTGTGGCCAGCACGGAGATACGTTGCAGAGCACGCATTGCCGACTCTGGTGATCGCACACCCTATTAATATCCATGTACCTCCATTGGTTATGTCCAGGGGACCATCATGAATCGCGATAACTTCAGTGTATTAATGGTCTTTCAATAAAAGTGTCATTCCTGTTCGACTCGTTCTGCATTTCTATTAGGTACTTCCTACACTATAGTCCATCCAGCTACTTTCCTCCTTAAGTTTGGCACACCAATGTACTTCAGAATTAAACTACGTCTGAATACACTAGTAATCTCTCAAGAAAGTCTCCATAAGCATCTTTGCTGATGTTTCGACAGATATTTGCAAGTTCGTATTTTTTGTTTCATTATAAAGACTTACATAAAACAAACTCTGCTACGTTGAGCCGAAGAACTTGTAGAAAAATTCAGCTTTATGCAAGACATAATTAATTTACTTTTCTTTTACTCCTATAATTTAAACTCTTTATGTGTGTTCACCACTGTTTTTTTTTATTAGTATGCCTCAAATTTTGTCATGATATGGTTATCCTTTACAGCAATTCTATATAAATGACAGCGATAATATGATCTTTATTCAAAGTAATATATACATTGATTAAGTCGGACAACTTCTCGAATTTGAGCAACGAAATAGTACGCGTCTATTCTTTCCCGTACTTCGGAAATTACTGCTACAACACTATTTAGAAAAATTAAATAATTACTGTTATATTTACTTTTAGATTTCTTTCGACTTACATACGAAATTTGTTTTAAAGTGAAATCCTATTTACCCATTCGACGGGGACGGCCAGGTTAACAAATGTTTACTCATATGACACCATTTAAAAGACAAGTCATCAAACTGAATATTGCAGTACACTAATTTCAGACATCTCTAGCGAATGGACACGTAAAACTTCCTTACAATTTAATTTTAACAAAAACTCGCTGATGTGTTTCGTTTACACTGGGTGTCGCATGAAATGCTTGATGAGCATTGTTTGCTTTGGCTGTCTTTATCTACACATTTTGAAAATTGTAAATCTGTGCCTGTTGAAAAACCGGAAAATGTATCTGAAGACTTAAGAGGGACACGCCGTGTGTCTTCAGCTCATACAATGCAGCCTGTTCCTGATGTTTCCGCAATTAATCTTTCACAGAGTATTCGCTGTTTTGGAAGTTCCTAGCAGATTAAGACTATGAATTACTCATTTTGTTCACTGCTTTGGTGGCATCTGGCTTTTGAGACGAAGGCCGTAACGAAACTCCGACAGCGAGGTCATTAAAGACGGAACACAGGCCTAAATAGGTAACACGCAGGGAAAGAGATCGGCCTTGTCGGTTTGCAATCAAACCATTCCAGCATTCGCTTTGACCAGTTGAGCGCAACTGAAGTAATTTTGAAGGCTGTTCGGGGATTCGTATCTCATATCACCTGTATCAAACTGCATTGTTTAATCATTTATCTCGATTCTATCGGTCTCTCTTCATTTTTCTACTTATTCATGGGCATAGGAATAATATCTTACCTCATGCTTTTCCTTCTGCCACAGAAGAAAGCGTCAGATAAAGTTTCAGGCATTTACTGCTTCAAGAAACTAATAATTCGAATGCTTCCCTGATAGTAAGACTAACCCAATACATTAGTTTCCATCTCGAGTGTTCTTTGTACTTCATATTTTAAAATTATGGTTTTCTCCAAGCGGTAGGAACTTACCTCTACAGCCACTGATAATATCAACCGCAGAAGAAGGTGAAACGCAATCGCAAACGTTATGTCTAGAAACACATGTAATCCAAAACTCCGTCTATCACCCAGTTGAAAATGCTAGAATTTATTTTATACGCCTATCTCACGTTTCTTCTGTACTATTTTTACACTAGAAATCATGCCCATTCTCAAGTGTGTCTCTAGTAACCTATGTAGCTACATCGTTGTCATTAATTTAAAAATCGCATGTTGTGCTCAATTGTGCAAAGTAAAGTCGTCAAACGTTCTCATCATGCAATATTTCGTACGAAACGTACTGCATACACTCTCTCAAAGATCTGTCCAGTTGGTTGGGTGATTGTATACAGTGTGGTCCGAAATAAATATTGCATGACGGGAACTTTTAACGACTGTGATTTGCACAATTGAGCATGACATGATATTTTTGAATTGATGACGACAACATAGCAGGTTTAGTAGAGACGCATTTGTGAATGGACAATGTCCGAAACCGATAGTGTGAAAAATAAAGAAAAATTATACACATTCTGATGAAAGAATGTAGGGCCCACTCAGAAGAAAACGATCGAATTATTAGAAACTTGTACATTTAGTAACAATAATATTCGTAATGACAAATATGGAGACAGTAATAGCACATTTTTTACAATACTACAAACTATAATTTGCTTGAGATATTGATTCTGTCAGTTAATAACAATATGGAAGCATTTAACAGTAATTATTGTACGATTGAACTGAAGTTAAGACTGAAAAAATATCTCATTCTGTTACAGTATTGTTGTTGGGTCATTCTTAAGGAGTGTCGACCATGAGAGACTATGCTTAAAAAGTTATACAAGCCTACAAATGAGATGTTTTAGATTAGTCGATATAGACTTCAATCGGCGAACATGTCTATGTACTGAAACAATACCGCCTGATTTTATACCGCCTGTACAGTGTGATGTATTTAAAATGATTTGTCGGAATATTTGGTGAAATACACATTCGGTTGAAAAAAGTGGTAATAAACGTTGTTCACCTCGAGGAAGGACATCCAGTGACATAACGCTCGACCCCTGCATCATCCCCGGGAGCGGCAGGTGGGTGGCTTTGAAATCTTAAATAGGAACCCCTATTTTGTATGGCAGATTGGGATTCTCCTTGAAAAAATATGCAACATTTGTATGAAACTTTTCTTTCATTTCATGATACAAACATTTCATTCATTTCATGATAGACGGCTCTGTAATCGGGAAACATGGAAATGAGGTGAGAATGCCTCTCCCTGTATATGACCTTACAAGCACATTTGTTTATGCTCTAGTTTCAAAGATTTTACTCATGGTATCTGACGTATTGCGAAACAAGTAATCTACAACCATCAAAGTAATTAAGTAGTAATTCGAAATATATTAAGAAGTTAGTACATGCAACAGTGGCGTTTTTTTTTTTTTTTTTTTTATCGCCGCTCCAGTTACTCCAAAAATTATTCTTCGCCACTTTTGGACCTTAGATTACTGTCAAGTGGTTAAAACTCAAACTTCAAACGTGTGACCCGATCTGTCACTTTCGATAAATCAGACACTCTACACCTGCTGCGGAAACTGTTGTTGTTCGGTTAACAATTTGAAATGGCCTAAAGGCTAAAACCGGCGGTGGAGGGACTTCGGTGCAGCTGTTGCTGCTATTCAGTAATAACCTTAATGACAGTACGGACGGCCTACTTCCAAAGAAATGTGTTGAATGAAGTAGCTGATAAGCCAAGACATTATGATGTATGCCCGCCGCGACGCTGGATCCCGCCTGGCGGCGTTGCGGGCAGATGACGCGGTAACAAAAGTATGTAAGCCGAGCGGACACGTTTAGGGCATCACCCTAGCGAAGATATGGGCTGCAAAATCAAAAATCCGTTGAGATGAGCGGTTCTGATAAATGGCAAGTTATTATTATACAGAGCCTGTTAACTTGTGTCTCGGAAACGGCGAAGCTGGTCGAATGTTCACGTGCTGATCTCGTGAGCATCTAAGAAAAGAAGTAGGACAGAGAAACTACACCTAGGCTCCAAATGGTTGGTGACTTAACAGCATCGTCAATTACGATTCGTGGCCGTGCGATTCTAGGCGCTACAGTCTGGAACTGCGCGACCGCTACGGTTGCAGGTTCGAATCATGCCTCGGGCATGGATGTGTATGATGTCCTCAGGTTAGTAAGGTTTAAGTAGTTTCAAGTTCTAGGGGGACTGGTGACCTCAGATGTCAAGTCCTATAGTGCTCAGAGCCATTTCTACCATTTGAAACAGTGAACAGTCCAACAAGTGGAACTATTGAGGGCAGCGGGAGAGCCATGGCGTCCTGGGCGAGTGCCCACGGCGTTAGACTTCAAACCATACAAATCGCGTTCAAATCTACAGCGTGTCATTTATCTTTTTTATTTTTTTCACAAGACTATGAACTGTCTATCCGGTTCTTGAAACGTTTGTTCTCTTTCTGTAGTCTTGATAGTTACCATACTATACATTGGTTATAGAATGTGAGTCGTGTGTTAAGCACACAATACCGTCTCAAGTAAACGTGATGAATAGTGATAGCAGACGAGATTCCACTCAGAGGTCTCGCAGAAATGAAGACACCAAAGAAACAGGTGTAAACAACTTTACAATAAAGGAATTCAAGAGTCAAACGTTACAAAACGGAATGCAACTTCAAAAGCGTTAAAAAATAGGAAATTTGCGGTAAGTTGCTGTGGGGCCAAATTGGTCAGGTCATCGGTCCCTAGGCTTACACACTACTTAACTAACTTTAACTTATAGTAAGGACAACACACGCACACCCAAGCTTGTGTAATTGTGAAGCTGTTGCGTTCATTTGTTGCATGTAATGTGACAAATTTTTATGTTTTCGTCGTATCCTTGGGAGTGGCCAAATTCACTTTCATACGAACACCATAATCGGGAAAGGGGGCATATCTCACTCACTCACCAGGCGTTAGGTGCGTCGATAAGAGATTCTCTTCAAATGTCAAACGTACTGTCGCTAATGCCCTGTGTGAAACGCCAGAGGTGTTTTCCGGTGGAGGATTCGCTTTACTCGTCGCCACGTTATCGAGCGTTTGCGGTTCCGATTCGAAAGCCACTTCACATGGTTCAAATGGCTCTAAGCACTATGCAATTTAACATCTGAGGTCATCAGTGCCTTAGACTTAAAACTACTTAAACCTAACTAACCTAAGGACATCACACACATCCATGCAAGCAGGATTCGAACCTGCGACCATAGCAGCAGCGCGGTTCCGGACTGAAGGGCCTAGAACCGCTCGGCCACAGCTGCCGGCAAAGCCACTTCCTTTCGGCTGCTAATGGAGTAGTTGTACAGAATTAACTTTCATTATAGGACCCTTCCTTACGCTTCGCTGTTGCAAACGGAAGTTACACTATACACAGACACTAATTTGAATGCAACGAAAAAAAAAAAAGGTACGAGGAAGCTTCGAACACATATCGTGCGAATCTCAGTCCGACACCCTGACCACTTGACCAAGACGCAACGGATCTTACGTCTTCCTGTACTTCTTGTGCTTGACCGTTCACTGCTTCTGCTTTGCTTCTTTTACATAGTTGAGTACACCTTCCTCCTGTTTTCATGACAGATCAGTGTTCAGTTTTTGAAGAGCTGTCCGCTGGGCCCAGTTACCACTAAATCTTGGAGAGTGTGCAGTAGGAAGTTTCCATTCTAAGGAATACTGTGCTAAAATTGCTATTCTCCAAAAATCTACGTCATTTACGATGTACCTCCTCAGTGGTATACATAAATTTCCCTGAGTATTGTATACAGTACAAGCCGTAGTGTAGACCCGTACTGTTAATCATTGTATAATTATTCATAATACTCTTAGTTAAACAGTTTATTGCTCACTGTCTGCGTGTTGTAATGTATTGTATTGATTAACTCGTATAAAATTTATTCTATCTGATACTACGACGTACGTATTTAGTATTAGCTTTTATTGCAAACACTAATATCTTTGTAAAGTTAGAATTACCGTTCAGTTTCCTTGGTGGTTTTAGACTCATTGTTGCATAGTATACCAGAGGTCATGAATAGTATCTCTGACACAGTAACATTACACAGGTTCGCAAAACATATAAAGCATTCATCAGTCCGAAGTCTCTTTTGAGCACTAAAGGTGAAAGAAATGGTAAGTGAGAGGTAAAAATCCAGAATTGACTGCGGCTCGAACCGGAGACCTTTGGATGTGCAGTCATTCACGTTACTACCTTTTCGTATCTTATTTTGTTCGTTATTGTTCGTTGCATTTATTCTGGCCGGACGTCCGGTGACACCCGTTTAAGTTCATCGTTGTTGCATTTACTCAGTTTTTTATTTTTTAATATTTTTATGAGACAGAGCAGCTAATACTCTGTCCAAACTCGCTGAGCTACGTTGCCGGGGTAACGTTGATTTACATGCAGAACATAGCTCTCGTGATGTAGAAAATGGTATGAAAAATATAAAAAGTGACGTGTTTTCGTGTGATATAATTAAGCACTTCACCAAGAACAGTCACTGAAATTCAGTTCACAGAACATTTGCGCTATCCCTGATTTCTAACGTAAACGACGGAATGGTTTCATTAAACATGGCAAAGGCGATTTCCCTATTTATCGATCGTGGGCGAGAGGCATTCGTGGTGGGCCACCTTAAACATGTCAGAAGACTTACGACTCAAAAACATCGATCCTCATCGTCGTACGTATTCGCCTTCACCTTGACGCAACACAACAAAACAGATTGTCGCTAAGGATTTGGAAAGAGTAGATTTGTCTTATCATTAGTGTCCACCACGATTTACAAAATCTGCAGATCTTGTCGGTTTTCTGCACTCAATAAAACGTGTGCTACTGTTATAGATAAGAGGAAGACCGTGTCGAAGCAACGAATAAATTACGGAACCCATGGTACTAATCAGTGCAATACATACGTACACCTTGCATCGTCTAGGTACGATCAGCATGAAGTAAGGTGACATACCATCGATCCCTTCGTCTTTTCCTGTTTTTCGATTTCTTGGCGGAATGTCGGAGACATAATCTTCAGAATTTTAGGATCGTATTGAAATAATGGTGCCAAAACGAGGACCCTGGAATCTGGGTGATAAACATGTTTCAGTTTGTCATCCTGTGTTTTAAGCTCAGGATATTTCATGTCGGCCCGATACATGCTGTGCATCGATTATACTTAATGTAATTACCACCTTCTGTAACAAACCCAGTCACCTATACTGTGAAGTAAAAGGCGGACTTCCTTTCTTAAAGCGTTGCACTATTTTGTACAGTGCTCCTGTTTTCATATAATCATTTGATATCTGAATGCCTCAAAAAAAGCGTGGAAAAAATCGAGGCCATGAATAATATCTTTGACACAGTAACATTAGAAAGCCTTAAAACCCGAAACAGAAAAGCAGCCATCGATCCAAACATTGTTTTGAACACTTTTGTGCTCTACTAGGCATGGTCTTGTTGGAGGTGGCAGCAAGAAGGAAGAATGTAATTGATACGTGTGTCTCCGATAACACAAACATTTTTCTCCACTGCAATGGCACCACGAAATGCCTTTCAAATTTAATGTAGTATGATATCCTGATGCAGAAGTATATGTAAATACTGCGACAAACGCATAAGATATGCCTCGGCCATTGTAAAGCAATGAGAAAACCAAACTGCGTAGAAGTGACATGTAATTCGAGGTATGGTCGAAGTGATAGTTAAAGAAAAGGAAAAATGGAACGTGAACGAACGTGTAGGTGAAGGTCGAATGACGAAAGGAAATACGAGGAGGATTTTAATATTGCTGTGAGAACCTATGTGAAGGATAGAGGTTGCGTTAGACTGATGGCCAAAAAAGAGCGCTGCACCATATCGAAGAGATAATTGCTGCACAGGTGCTTCAGGCGCTTCTAAAGCGCAGCTATGTTTCTGTTACTGAACAGGCTAGAGCGAGGCCACGTCTAGTGACTGATGGCTGAAATGGAACTCAAAAAACGTTAGTGACAGTAACATGAGAAATGATGTCCATGCGGATACCGCGTCATTGATTACACTGACAGTAAGGTTGTCTTCCCATTTCGTTTCACTCACAAGAATCAGAATTCATTATTATTCGAAATGACTTAACATTTCAAAAGTAAGTACAGTATTTCATGAAACTGCTTTAAGTCGAACAACAAACTTCTATACCCAAACACACCTCGTTAACTGTTTACCCATTTTTATCGTCAGAGTTATCACCGATTTAAAACATTTAAAAATTATTGTTACTGAAATGAGCTCTGTTCTTGGAAAGTTTGAATTTAAAAATGGTATTTAACTGAAAACGTTTTACCACAACTACATCTTTTGGTTTGTGCCTTCTACTTAATGTCGATAAATAATTCATAAACGTAGCCATTAACGTGAAATTCAGTGGAAATAATGGAGAAATTATAATGATTATTTAATATAACTCGGTGAGGAATTTTTAACAGATTTTTAGTGTACTAAATTTCCCTTTTAGCTCAATTTTCGTTGACACTGGTGATAATAGCGTCTGGAGTTAACAAATAAAAAATTCATAAGTCAGATTAGTAAGAAAAAGAATATAAGTAATTCAAGAGATTACATTAAATCTCACAAAGTCTTCGTAAATGAAGATTACTTAGCCGTCCGACAAAAACTTCACCAGTTAGAAGTTAACAGTCTCAAACTGGCAGCTATATAGAAGAAAGAAATCGAGATCTGTCTTTCTCTCTCTCTCTCTCTCTCTCTTTCTCTCTCTCTCTCTCTCTCTCTCTCTCTCACACACACACACACACACACACACACACACACACACAAACAGACAAACAGACACGCACACACATACACACACACCGAGTATTCAATTGCGAACAAACATTCACTTTCTGCTGTGTTATGTTCGGTATCAAGTTTACTATACTACCCTTAATCAAATAAAAAGGACAATTCTGAAGTGGACGAGTGTTTCCTTCTATATGATACTTGCGACCTTACAATAGAAAACACACTTTTAGAAACTCGCTAAAGTATCCCTTAAATTTCCTTCGTCACTGTGGGTAATTGCCAAAATGAGCGTTGCTAATTGATATTGCCGAAACGCTGAAGAGAGAGAGTCGTACTAACATCTTTTTTTCAGCAGATGAGAGCGCTGGTAGTGAGATGTCGTCACACTCGTGAAGATGAAGCTCTTTCACGTTCCTATATGCTCTAGTGTTAAGTGTAAGCTGTCTCGTCCAGCTTTATTTAAAAATTACATTTTCGTTATGTATGAGATGCGAAATATATGCGACGGACCGAAATTCAGTAGAGATGGAGAAGAAGTTGCTTACTATCCACCGCTCGTGTCACACACAACTAATATAGGCCGCTAATTACATGTAATGGTTTGGTATTTTAAAATTACGATTATGTTCGCATATTCGACATACCAACTACTCCGTTGACTATCCGAATAATGATTGCCTGATGACCTTATATACACTCCACTCTGTTGTTGACAAGGATCCGATTGCACTAGCGGTCAGTCACTCAGTAAAACTAAAAGAAAAATTCGTTTTATTACGTGTCGTAAATTATAGCTGCGATGTTCGTTGATGTAGCACACCTTGCTAACGGAAGCAGGAAGTACGACAATACGTCTTGCGTAGATGAGCCCTACGTATGACAGAATTATGGTTAAGGATAAACAAAAAATTGGAGAGAGCGATTAAGCGACGTGGAAAATACGAAACTGACACACGACTGTCTCTCGAAAACAAAGCAAGAAAAAAATATTCCAACAGCTTCTGACGCCAACCAGGTAGTATGTCATCAGTATCTTATGTCAAAGTATTGTAAATGGAAAACATTCAGTAGATGACCGATGTAAAGTAGAAATCGGAAGCACATTTGTGAAGTAATGAAAACTACCTCCTGCTCTGTAGCTGCAGATATGTGGAATAATGGGGCTAAGTTCAGTGGATGGAAGTGTGTTATTTGCGCCTGACCAAATAATGATATAAAATTTAGTATGTGGCCCATTTCACTAATTACAGGGTTTACGTCAAATACATACACTTGATAACGATTCCCGAAAAAACAAAGGCTGTGCTGGATTACAGGGCAAGTGTCAAATACGTGCCAACACACTTGTCAGTAAACCATTTCTTCGTGTTTTGAATACTGCAATCTTAGGCCACAGCTAAGCAGACCAAAAAATGTCACCAAAAAGAAACTACATTAGTACGAGATGATGAGCGGTATTAGACATAGATTCAGAAAAGAACTACGAGAAGGTGAGATAACAATTAAAAATAGATGAGGTAACTCTAGTATTGGTGCTCGGAAATGGATTGCGAACAACTGGTAAACAGGGTAGAGACCACTGTAAGCTATGATGAAATTTTTGAGAGGGGTGGTGCCTGAAACTAATGACGCATATTGAAACAATGACAAATTAGAAATATACTCCATAAACGAGAAATTTTAGAGTAGTTTTGAGTATCAAAATATTGTCGAGTGACTTTTGATCAATTGGTAAGACAAGTAGAAAAATACAGCAGCTTGAATGAACTGATCGTTTCAGGTAAGGATGAATAAAATTAAGATGGAACTGGCATGTAGCCTAAACCGTGATAAAAATGAGCGTGCAGAAGGGAATTAGGCTGTAATCTAATGCATGGAGCACAAACTCTAGGGAAGTGAAAGATATACGTGGGAAAAACGACGAATAGAAAGCAGTGAAACGAGGAACAAGGAAAAGGGTTTTAGGTAAATACTGTTAAGACCACAACCAGCCATAAACACTTTATGAAATTATATTTTAATGTAATTTTTTGGCCTCGTACCTATCTTGAAAAGGCTACCCTTGTTTTACTACAATATTCAATTTGTCAGAAGCATTTACCCTCATCTGTCACTTATTTTAGCTGCAGCTTCGGTCAAGCGCGTCACAAGTTACATGTAAAACACATGTCTCAAGCGGCAACTAACACGGAGAATGTTGTGAAGTGTTTATGTGTCATAGCTCCCTGGGATGAGAGTACAATTTACATTTAAACACTTTCTGCATCCTTCCAGGAATGCATGAAGACCAGAACGACACAAAACGCCGTTCCTAGAAAAAGTCCCACGAGGAGATGACATGTTCCTGGAGACTGATACAGTAGTAACATAAAGGCAGCCATCTGAAAACGAGCATGAACCCTGCAACCAGTGAAGGTAGTAAAACAAAGTTTTTAAAAAACGGTTGGTTGTGTACTCCACTAACAATCCTTAAAAGAGTAACAACCACAGAATAAACGAGTTCCAACATGGATAAAATAACAGTGAACAGTTTCTAAATTTAAATGAACATAATGCTGAGCAAAGATGTTTTGGAAAAACTGTCGCCAAAGATAGTGACACTTTACAGAGGCATCAGCTTTGTTACTATTGAACAGCCCACCGCTGAATTAATAGGAATTGTAGTAGGAAAGCATTTTACGAATTCACGATGATTAATCAGATAATTGTGGATGTTTGGTGTGAAATATAACATAATAACAATGAGGTTTGGGAAAACCGAAGCAGAAGAGGATTGAAGCATTTGAGATGTGGTGCTTCAGAAGAATGCTGAAAATTAGGTGAAATAATAAGGCAATGAGTGAGAAGGTTCTCCGTAGAACTGCTGAGGAAAGTAATATATCAAAAGTACTGTCGAGAAGAAGGGACTGGACGACAGGACTTCTATTAAGACATCAGGGAATAACTTGCATAGCACTAGAGGGAGTTGTGGAGGGTAAAAACTGTAGAGGAAGACAGAAATTGGAATACATCCAGCAAATAACTTTGGACATAGGTTACAAGTGCTACTATGAGATGGAAAGGGTGCCACAGGAGAGGAATTAGAGGTGGTTGGAACGAACCAGTCAAAAGACTAACATCTCTACAAAATAAAATGAAATGACGAATGTGAATTTAGATTGCTTCAGATCACGCAAATTACAATCCAAAAATACCTTAACTGTCAGGCTAGAAGATTCTAAACTCAAAATAGTAGCACAAGGTGTCTCAGAAGTGGTAGTCAATATTCAGGAATATGGCAGGAATGACCATTCGAAACATAAAATTCAAGTAAACATGGGCTCTAAAACGCATACTTTAAGAGCTATGAGGAATTCTTGATCTTCGATACTGTGAAACAGCTCTCTTCGGCTGCAAGCTCTTTGCTTTCCATATTTTAGGAAGTGGTAGTATGGACCGAAACAAGAAAAAATGTCCGATAAGCCTGTGCTTTAAAATGCATACCTTAAGAGCTATGACCACTTGTTCATCTTCGCTACTGTGAAACACAGCTCTTCTAATGAACAAGTGTTCATGACTTTTAAGGTATGCATTATAAAGAACATGTTTATAGGAATTTATTTTTTTGTCCATACTACCACTTCCCAAAATATGGAAAGAAAAGAGATTGCAGTAGAAGAGATTTGTTTCAGAGTGTCGAAGATCAAAAATTCCTTATAACTCCTAAGGTAAGCGTATCAAAGCACATGTTTACTTGACTTTATTGTTTCGAATGATCATTCCTGTCATTTCTCTGAACATTTGCCATCATTCCTGAAACACGCTACATTTCTGCAAACCTTTGTAAAATATGCGACGTTTTATTCACTAATAAGATAACTTGACATGAGGCGTCAACTCACAGTGAACACGTTTTCTAACAAAAATTCTGGAAAACCAGAAGATGTCAGCAAAGTCTGTCGAAACCTGTTGTGGAATACAAAGAAGTACTTATACGATTTTAGCTCTAGAGGGTTTCCTTGTCAAACAAAACATCCCCCAGCCTTATTTCTCAACATGAAAAATTCATTACGATCATGATCGAGATCCACAAAAAACAGCGAAGCATCTTAACTGTGCGCTGCCGGTGTACAACTGGTCCCGAAAACACTCGCACCCATTCACATTAAATACATAGGGTTGCCTCATCTTCATTTTGTTGCACGGACGCTGAAAACAGAGCGCACTTCAGCTTAGCGGACGGACTTCCTCGTGTGGCGTGTGGCTCTAGCCACAGGCGGCAAGTAGAGAGCACCGCCTTCCTGCCCTGGATCGCCGCTGCGCCTCGCTCGCAGACCTTGACGTAACCCTGAGTGACGCACCGCATATCTGCGCCGGGTGTCTTCTCTTCGTCCGTCACGTCCGCACTGTACCAGATCACCAACCTGCCCCTCTCCCAGGCGTCGCCCTTCATTCTGACCCTCCCCTCTTCATTTGACCCTCCCCTCAACCCCTCCAATAAGCCCTTCCCTCATCTTCCGTCTCCGTCACGTGCTCTTCTAGCAATGGAGCAAGTGCTCTTTGGAACCGCCGAGCTCCGCCTCTATGATCCGAGAGCAGCGCATCACATTGCATTATTACTGTCCTTTAACGCATCTCCCGTTAGTTACATTTTTTCATCCCCTTCCCCTTCTCCCCTCTGTCCTCCATCCACTCTTCTTCCGGTTCGTAATTAGCATGCAGCGTCAGCGTCCTACTATGACGGCGAAGCAGAGAATAGCTGCGGAGGGCGGTGCAGAGTCGGCGGCGGATGGCTTCGTAAAAAGGGAGTAGGAGGAGAGGAAGATGGAAGAAGAGGCGGAATGAGGTCAGAGTATGGTGACTTTCGCCTGGCGCGTACGCCCGCGTTCTCCAGACAGCGTCTCGCGGAGGGGTTGCCCCGGCAACGGCTAGGAGCGGCAGCGGCGGAGGTATAAAAGGCCGGCTGACCGCAGACACAGCAGCTCACACTTCGGTCAGGCTCCCAGCAGCGAGGACCACACATCCACAGCAGCAGACATGAACACTTTGGTGAGTATTCAGACGCGTCACCACGGTCACTCGTTCACCGCGCATCCACTCAGTTACTACTTGTAGAACTACGAATAGCAAAGCTGCAATGGGGAATCGTACTCTGATAAGTCAGTTCACTTCATGGGGAACCATCACTGGGCGGTAATTTGGCTTCAATAGTCTCCAATGTAACCCAGTTTCATCAACACTTTTTCCAATATTTTTCGTGTATCGTAAATCGAAACAGGAAAGGACAAGATGATTACGGACAGGACACAATGGTGGAGAAGGAAACTCGATATTTTGGAGGGAATCATCGAGCCAGTTGCCTGATGATAGTTCCCATGTCTACAGCAATATAACAGAATACTTCGTCGCTCCGTAACATATGTCAACTCATTTCCGTTATTTTCACCATTTTACTGGTAACTGAGGGTCAGAAATTTTCAACGTTACGCAAGTTCTTTTATATTCTTTAATATTTACTATATTATTATTTTGTTCGGCAGTTAAAAACATAAAGGAAATGAGAGAGAATGGCGTTTAACTTACGTCACGCCAAGATCATTGGAGACAGAACTCAAGACTTGGAGAAGGTAACCATTCTACCCGTTTCCGAATGAATCATCGAATAATTTGCTTCCAGGGAATTACAGAAACTATGGATGACGCGACGGGCATTTAAAATCCATACTTCTCGAATGAGAGTCCATTCCCTTAATCACTGTCACACCTCGCACTATGCTCGACTGACGAACGAGCTATAAAATCTAGCTAGGATCACTTGTAATCCATGTTTTTATGCCTTATGCCGTCGTCGCAGCCTTAACTACTTTTTGCCCAAAGTGTCGTTTCCTTTTGCGGGTGAGATCATCAGATGCTGTAGACGTGGTCGTCGTCTCGCGTTAGTACAGCTTCCGTAAACATCAGAGAGTTTAAACACCTCTGGAAGAGGCGACGCCGGCCTCAGCGCGAGAAACACGTAAACACTGTCAGTGGAGGCTATGCAATCAATGGTTCATGACTTACTCTTAGAATCTCCAACCAGTTGACAACGTATTTTCATGAGTGTCTTTAACACTCGTCACATTTCGTGTACTACAGTTCTGACGCTCAAATGCCTTTTATTTCTGAAAGAATTCCAAACGAGTATAATGAAATAACACATTTCCATATTAGCAGCAAGGAACAACGCAGTAGTCACGGAAATACAAAAATATGAAGTTCATACTATTAACTTTTGAAAAATCTGAAATAGTTATCATTCCCAAGTTCCTTACTTGTACGTAAAAAAAAAAAAATTGTACATACCACTAGACTTCCTTCAGTAATTCCAAGCTATAGGAGTATTAACATTCAGAAACCTCTGATGAAGTCTCAGTAATTTCGAAAATTCTGTAATGTAGAACGCGAGGTCGTTTTCATTTCGTTTACGAATTCTAACGCCTGTAGTAAACTCAGACGATGTCCCCATTAACAGGTCACAGACATCTGACAGAAAAAAATTTCTTTACCTTATGATAATGATTGCACAGTACCCAATACATTGCAGCATGTGCAAAATGACTTTCTTTTTTTAAAAACAGTCATAACTTCCTTCTGTTAAAGGCAACGTATATTTTAAATGTTGAGTAAACATTAACTACTTCAAATTCTCCGAAGACATTAAAACGAATCTGACCGTTTCATACAGATCTTTTGTCTCCCTCACAATGGTGGTGATATCGATGTGTAAGCATTGAGGTATAACGAAATGGTCCCATTTTCTAATACTCCATAACGTTACATAGTACCCTGAGCTTTAGAATCCTACGTTCCCTTCGGTTTCTAGTACATGAGATTCTAGTATTTGATTCCGAAGTGAGAGATTCATATTCAGTGTCAGGCACTAATGTCACAAGCTCCTATTCAACACACACATGTGGACACGAGTTCTGCTGTAGCATAATAACCTCTTAAATAATTATAGTTCATCTTACTGTGTTGACTGTCTACACAAACGTTTCTAAAAGCTCCTGTTTAATAATGAAACTTATTTGCCTGATTAGGATTTTAGGAATAATTTTTCTGCAGCATTCAAATCCAGTTCAGATTAGAGTACGTGAACATTATAGACATGCAGATATTCGAATTCTATTACTTCTAAAGGCGCAAAATGAATTTTTTCTTATCGTTGTGTATAAAAAGCATTTTTAGTTCGATTTGAGTATTGGAGTGAAATTTCTCACCGATAGATTGCGTGAATAGTTACATGAGTAGAAAACACCATGACATTTGTAACTTTGAAAATTAAACAATTCTTCTTCTCACACATGAGTCATAAATGTTTAATTTCGATCATGAATTCTGAGCATGTGACGGTATGTCACATGATGAAATCTTCTCGGGCTTCCATCCGTATGGCTGCGCTGAAATTCCGCAACGTTTCGACGAGTGTGACTCTCATCGTCTTCTGGGAAAGTATATTTCCCACTTGTGAAAGTCAAAAAACTGCATTATATCAGCACTCCAGCGTGTAATAAGGAGATGCGAAAATTATTTCTTAGCAGACCTGTGTCAAAACAACTGAACAAATGGTCTCTAGACCACATCTTAATGCCCTGCAATTGTCAAGAGCGCATGCACCATATCAGTGTTTTCCTCTGCCTCTCCAGTAGTGCTTTGGGTGTATTTTGTAGCCTATCTCCACCAAAAGCTTACTCGAAGTAGTGTGGTATGGCCTAAGACCACAGCGAGAGGCTAGGTTTCTCTCTCGTCTTCGTGGGAAAATTAAAGACAGATTTCTGTTCTCGTGAATCAAGCTTAGTTAGTTTGCTGGTAGTTGTCGAAGTTTCGGAAGATGATGTGTCTGCTTATCTTCACTTGAAGATAGGAACAAAGGTTATTCTCTTGAAAGATAGTAGGGAATCGTAGGTCGTATCCTCTGCCATACGCTACACAGTGTTTTCAAAGTAAAGCAGTAAAACATAATGTACTTAAGAGTCTATTGCCTTGCAGTTAGTAGATGAATGTTTTTGTGGGATAATGAGTGAGAAATTTGATAACCTACATTTATAATTTTTTTTTCATTTCCTTCTGTTAACACACGGTTCTGAAATAAATACGTGCCGCCATTATTTCCAACAGCTAGTACTGTTCTGTGATCGACCCCTAGCAGAATATAGATTACAACTCTTACATGTGAAGATACTAGCGATATTTGGGATAGATGTCACCCCTTGGTTATTCTGGAGGCAACACACACAGTTAGAGGACATGGCTAAATGGGTGTGTGGTTCGTTGTGGCTGTTGCAGACGGTCCTCGTCCTGACGCTGGTGGCGCTGGCGAGGGCGAAGCCGCAGTTCCGGCCACAGCCGCAGCCCTCGTACTCTGGCAACACGTCGCCCATACCAATCATCCGGTACAGCAACGAGATCAGCCCCGACGGATCGTACGCCTGGAGGTACGTACTGCTCTCTCGCAACACACACGACTCGACATAGACATTCAGGTGACTTCCCTCATTATTTAACACGTGTTGGACGCCAGTGTGCAAACAATTCTGAAATATACAGGATGTCCCAAACATTCAAGTTCAAAATTATCCTGCTGGTAAAGGATCTTTAACTTGTACTTGGAAACAACAAAATAAGCCCAAACTAAAACAGCGACCACCAGTCCCATTGCACTCTATCCAACAGAGCATAAATGTTCGCCCCACTCATTCAAATTTCCCTGATGTTGCTTGTACAACGCACATCACATACAGGAGTTTATCAACTACGTCTTCTTCAGTTTCTACTGTGATTTCGTATGCCAACAAAATCAGACCACTGCACTTGAAAGTATCTACCGTGCACAGATCATAAATGATTGTTGCCTGGCACAATAACATCATCCATATAGTTGTAGAAACAATAGCACTTTACAAACACATGACTTTAAACTACCAGATATATTCATTTTAATTCGTTGGTTGCTTATCCAAAAATACTCGTTTTAGAACTTTTATGTGTATGATTTTGACATCTTGTGTTCTCATGTCTAAATTGGCCCAAAAAATGGTTCACATGGCTCTGAGCACTATGGAACTTAACATCTGAGGTCATCAGTCCCCTAGAACTTAGAACTACTCCTTAAACCTAGCTAACCTAAGGACATCACACACATGCATGCCCGAGGCAGGATTCGAACCTGCGACCGTAGCAGTCGCGCGGTTCCGGACTGAAGTGCCTAGAACCCCTCGGCCACCGCGGCCGGCCTACATCGGCTCACTAATTTCACAATTCCTGCTGCAACTATAAATTAATGCAATATAAGAGAACCAACCGATGCTGTTAGCCAATGTGAAATGTAGAAATGTGAAGCGAGCACTTTTTTAAGGACAATTCTTGGAGTTCAAAGTCAAATATTCCATTTTACAAAAAGTGTGTTTTTGTTCAACTTTTCCAGTGAAAACAGTATTAAATCTTCTACACCATAGGTATGGAGCAGACTGTCACGAATACTTCCCAGTAGCTGCGCAGGAGCGTGAGTCGGATTAGAAGTAAGGTGCCGGAAGCAGTTTCTTTCTAACACGAATCTATCCTGTTATTATATTTGTCGCTCGACAAATTACTGTGATGCCATCAAAGAAGCAAGGGACTCTACCAAAAGCAGTTTTAGAAAAAATAGAACCTTATATTATTTTTTCCGTCTTCGATCGCTTAATACTACTCTTAATACCTCTCGATAACTACAAAATTATTCATCCATTGAAATAGAATCCGGCGATCTGTCCATCCAGTGCGACTCTTTTCGAAAGCCGGCCGAAGTGGCCGTACGGTTAAAGGCGCTGCAGTCTGGAACCGCAAGACCGCTACGGTTCGAATCCTGCCTCGGGCATGGATGTTTGTGATGTCCTTAGGTTAGTTAGGTTTAACTAGTTCTAAGTTCTAGGGGACTAATGACCTCAGCAGTTGAGTCCCATAGTGCTCACAGCCATTTGAACCATTCTTTTCGAAAGTAATCTGTTTAAGACTCAGAATTTAATCATCTGAAGGTGAAACGCTGCTTTGCTCCAAGGTACATATTTGTGGCAGATGAATAAAGGAAGCCGGCCGCGGTGGCCGTGCGGTTCTAGGCGCCGAAGTCCGGAACCGCGGGACTGCTACGGTCGCAGGTTCGAATCCTGCCTCGGACATGGATGTGTGTGATGTCCTTAGGTCAGTTAGGTATAAGTAGTTCTAAGTTCTAGGGGACTGATGACCTAAGATGTTAAGTCCCATAGTACTCATAGCCATTTGACCTTTTTTTTTTAATTAGGGAAAAGTGCTCCTGAACTCACGAAGAGTACGAGAGAAGAACGTTGTTGTTGGAAAACGCTTTTAAGTTTTGCGAGCGTTAAGACTAGTAGGTCTGGTAAGCAAGGGAAATATTTAGATGCTAAGTAATGGGACAGTTGCCACCGTTACACAAGCCTGCGGCAGCGAGACATCCGCCTTGCTTCAGCTGACGGTGCATTTCCAGCCAATGCCCGTAACCGCAGTTGCCACAGCTGAAACTAGCACTAAAGGACGCAACAGCAAAAACGACTCTAGCTGGAATACGTTCCAGGGAATTCATGGCTGCCGCACAGTTTCCTGCGAAGAGAGTGCATTATGCCAACACCGTGCTTATGCCTGACGATAGAGGCCATTCGCTTCTACACCGAAGGTTCCGCACTTTGTGGCTAATCCACCAGCGACAAGATATAAGCAAAGACGTGGAAATAATATTCTCTTTTACATTCAACAACTGTGAATGCTGGTCATCACCGTAGGTTTAAATGCGCTGTGAATGCTGACACTAAAACCGAACGTCAAGGACTTCTTGCAAACTGTACTCCACACGACAGAGTCCTGTCATTATAGTACAGTTATACACGAAGAGTCTAGCTATCGCTATTGGGAGAGTGCGAACTCATCTTGGTAATACGATATTTCGTCACCACACCAGGTCTAAGAAGTTTTCTGGGGTGTAAAGCGAGCTTTTACTTATTGCACTGTCGATCAAAATACGTTACGATCACCAGTAAAACAGGTCAATGTATCTAAACTTTTTCTCATCAACAGAAAACTTTGACAACATTTTTTCATTCAAGGACACTGAAAAATAAACTTCGTCATACTTAATCCTAGGAACAGAAACGTATAATACCATAAGCGTCATCTATACTCCCTGATAAACCATCGAATCAAGTGGCGCAATGAGACACTGGATTTTGAAGGCCAGCGCAGAGACGATATCATTGATAGACACTGCAGACATCTTTTCCCGCCCCGACCATGTGCTGCATCTCTAATTATATCGTTTACAACGGGAAGTTAGAGCTTAATTTCTTTCCTAAGAATTTCCTGTTGCATTGAAAACTCGACCATAGATACTATTATTCCCACATACGAGCACGTTAAAGTGGCGCAGCTAGATTCGGAAATAACAAAGTCTTCTCCGAAAGTCAGAAAACACCGTGTTAAGGAAAGCGATGCGCCGCCAATAGTGAAAGCGGCAAGAACTGGTTTGTCCAGAACTGTATATTTCCAGGTGTCACATTGTGTAGGGTCCACCACTGCGCAATTAATTTCACTCCCACTACCTCCGGTTGTCACAGCTCTGTTATTCTACCACTAGAGTTATGTAACGTATTCAATGCAGTGCCACATGCAGTTGGCGGAAAAACTTCCCAGAGGCGTCTGGAAGTAATTATGTCTAGCATTCTAAATAACGAGCAACGTCGTAAGAAATATCGTTTCTGGCTATCTTAAAATGCTTTGTGGTAAAAATTTCACCCGTATCTTTCTCGTACAGAGTCCACATAAACAATATACTTCTATAAATATCTTTAATTTCGTCAAACTGAAGAGGATTTGGAAGGAGAACTTCACTGTGGTGTCCCTCATTTAAGACCTATCCATATGGTACGTTCGGATCGGCGTCGAAATATGTGAGGGACTAGACTACTGATCCAGGATTTCGGACTTCAGTCTTCAGTCATTATGAGGATTTTTTAAAATTGTAGTTAGTTGTAGTTTCCTTTATAACTGGTCCAGTAACTTAGCAAAAATATTGCAGAAAGGCAGGCAGAGCAGTAATAGTGTGCTGTGTTCAGCCAATCTTCGCCTAACAGATAATGTAATGTAGTACATTACACATTAATATCAAAACAAAAAATGATAGTTATTGTGGCTCTTAATTTCATGCAAGGTGACCTTTTCTTGTATGACATCACTCGACAGTTCACGGCAGAATTAAGTGTCGCAACGGTTAAGACTCGTATCGACGAGCAGTGGATTTCGTATCCCACCCGAGGAAAAAGCTAAATTGGTTGGATGGAAGCGAATATAGGAAGACCACTCCATCATCCTTATCCCTTCCATCACTAATATTCTCGCCGTCGATGTCAACAGTAATTCTAACGCTATTACTTTCTTGTATGCTTCTAATATCTCGCGAAAAGATGGTGTATTGTAAATATGTTCTCCAGATTTTCATACAAATTATATTCTGCAAATCAAACGTCACTTACGTCCAATCCTTGCAACAATAAATGCCAAACTCTTCTGGTGAGTGGGGTAAAAAATGTTCAAAAGTGTGTGAATGGCCAAAGGACCAAACTCCCGAGATTATCAGTTCCTAGACTTACACACTACTTAAACTAACTTATATAAACTTATGCTAAGAACAACTCACACACCCATGCGCAAGGGAGGACTCGAACCTTCGGCGGGAGGGGCCGCGCAATTCCATGACACAGGGCGTCTAACCGCGCCACCACTCCGAACGGCAGAGTCGGATGCATCATGAAGAAAATCATCTGCACATATTACGTGGACACAACCTATGTAGCGAACTACTTCTTCCAGCTGCTGCTGATTACCGTAGTTTCTGTTGTCAACAACTCATTTCCTGAAAACGTATTCGTAAGCCAGCCGTTATCCTACAAAAAGTTACAGTGGTTTCAGATGCGCATTTCTACTGCAGAATCCTTATGAAATTTATGGTGTCGGGAAATTTTATTCAGTTTGCCAAATATTGTTTTGGAGACTACATAAAAAACTGATGTAATGTCATTTATATCATACGTAATTTTCTGCGGAAGAAGAGGTGCTATAAATCTTTTACAAAAACCATATAAATAGCATGCGCGTATCCCATATAGCTAGCAGGTCAAATGTAACATCATTTGAACTGAAGAGAAAAATGGAACTTTGTCCACCCTCTGTTGGTTTGCAGTTACAAAGTACGAGAAAGGTTCATAGTAGGAAGTTTCAGAAATTACACTGAAGAGATCCTCCCATTAATTTCCAACGTTAATGGAAGGGGCTTCAACGAATATTGATGTCGTTACTGCTGGGATTTAGGATCCTATAAGTTGCACATTGAATCCACGTCATAGCTTCTCTAGAGCAAACACTGTATAAGAGTCCGCCCCGGTAGCTGAGTGGTCAGCGTGATAGAATGTCAATCCTAAGAGCCCGGTTTCGATTCCCGGCTGGGTCGGAGATTTTCTCCGTTCAGGGACTGTGTTGTCCTAATCATCATCATTTCATTCCCGTCGACGCGAAGTCTTCGCAGTGGCGTCAAATCAAAAGACTTGCACCAGGTGAATGGTCTACCCGACGGGAGGTCCTAGTCGTACGACGTTTATTTACTTACTGTAGACGAGAGATAGACATCCCCTCGGTGTGGACAAAATCTCGTTAGCAAGAACATGCATGACGGCCCAGCAATTACGCCGTAGATAGCCATATCCTCCTGCCGTGTCGGCGGCTGGTAATTAATGAGCATAGCCGGTGACGCAACTGGCAGTGGGATGGGATAGGCTCCCGGGACCACGCTGGGCTGGGCAGCAGGCGTGTGATGGGATCAAGGCCGCGGAGTGCGCTTCCTGTACGCGCTCACCTTGCTCTCTGCACTTGCCGGTCACGGTCTCATGGTGTCCAGCGCTGCAACGCCATGACCGCGGCGGTACCAACACCGAGTACTCGACTCTGGCTGAACCGGTGGCTGCGTTCTCTCTTTTTAGCTTAACGAAGCACCCTTCACTGTAAACGAATGGCGCTCCTGAAAGATTGTGTACATTCCCAGATCTGATGTACACCAACTAAAGCATATCACGTGTCAGCCTAAGGTATGACTTGTGGAATATTTGTCTACGACATCTGATTTCATCCCCGAACGCACCTACAGGATCTACTGAGAATATGAGACACAGGAGAAATTTGTTCGAGTATGGATTTGGAAATAAATTTATTGGCTATTTATAGCCAGTAAAGGGAAGCAGTTTGGTGTAAGAATCACTCATCAACGATGTTTTCTGTGTATATTCAGAAATTCCTTTTAACGTCACATAGAATGTAAAAGTATGTCTGCATTAATGTTGCCGCGTAAAATTTGTTATCATTCGAGAGGAGCAGACTAGGTCCTCCCAATTCCATTTTATACGCTGTCTTCTGTCTAAATCACGACCTATAACACAATGACTATAACATGTTCTATGTGCAATCATCACACAGTCTTCGGTAATAACAGATCCACATATGAAACTGACCCATTAGGCATCGAAGTGGCGTTGAGGGAGCAGGCCAACACTAGGCCATATGGAAAATGTAGTGTACATAAATCTAGGCTGGTCATGTTAAATCGCGACAGTTTAAGAAAAATTTTGGCTGTCTCATTAAGTTTCGTTTTGCATTGTCTTGTAATAAAGCTGTAATTGCTGTACTGGCACTGTAAAGTTCATAAGGAGAGTTTTCACTCCTCTTTTTTTGGCTATATAGGCCTACTTTCATTCATTCTCTTGAGACATCGCAAAAAAGTTTTAGTAGCTTATGTTGAATTAAGATGTAAGATGTCATTTCGACCACGAACTATCCTTGGAGCCAGTCTGAAGTGGACCCAATCTTTTCCGTGGGCTCTTCATGAAATTTCGTACACCTGGCTAATACTGTCACTAAATGTCAGTGATTCCCCTCTTTCGCTCTACACTTAATACCAGCTGTCGTAACTCTTACTTGCGAACGATATGGGTTGTAAGCCAGCGAACAAGAGGGGTAGAAGGGGGCACTGTTCGGGGATATGTTGTGAGTAATTTGGTATAAGAAATCCCTAGTCTACAGAGGTTGATCGTAGAGGAATCTTACTTAGTATGATTTTCTTATTCGTATTTGTAAATCTCTATTGCACTAAAAATGTCTTCAGAGCAGTGCATATGTCAACGGCATGCGCTGTATTTCATGCTTGTAAATACATTTATTACACTGAAGCACGTTGCTTGCTGTTGCCAGCAGAGATTCCCACTGTACTCTTGACGCTCAACCTGGCCCTCAGTGCAACTCGGTAAGGGGACGTGGCAGCAATGCCATTCAGCTACTGATGATATGTGAAGAGTCAACTCTTCATTCGCACTTTCCTATATGTATTTGTTTGTTAACTTGACATGGTTCTTCTCGTATTTTGGGAAACACAATTTTGACTATAAGGATGGTATGAAAATGGGTCCCGACGTGAAGCCAGTCATTAAGTAGATTAAAGTGAAATTTCCAGCTTCTGCTATTTTTCATTTGTATTCAAATCGGAGTGAAGATAGTCGATGCAGTACTGTTGCACATTTTTAAATTAAATGTTACAGGCTTTTTCTCACCTAGGAAGATATTTGCACACTAACAAAGTTAATTATGGAACGTAATTAATACTAATTATAGTTGCTATGAAAATAGTCACCAAGGTTCCTCATAAGAAAATACTCAGGAAACACATCTGAACAACTTACAAAATTTTGTCGAAAGTGTTTGACTTCGTCCTGTAGACAGAATATGCTAAAGAGGCTGCATGAATCTTCTGGACGCATATACGTTGAACGACAGAGCGGAGCAGCGCAGTGGGTAGCACACTTGAGTCGTATTCGGGAAGACGACAGTTAAAACCCGCATCCATCCATCCTGATATCTCTAACCCACTTCAGCCGAATGCCGGAATGTTTCCTACGAAAGGGCACCGCCGCTTTCCTTCTCCATCCTTCCCCAATCCGAGCTTGTGCTCCGTCTCTAGTGACCTCGTTATCGACGGGACGTTAGGCGGTAATCTCGTCCTCCTCCTTCCGCCTATACGTTGATGGAGCTCGAGTGAAGCACAACAGGGAAGGTACTGTCAATACCGAAAGAGCTACCAGATTAGTGCCAATTTCGTCTCCGATGGTTGTTCACTGGAAGAACTACTCCATTCCAAACGACTCACGTGAGATATACAGATATAGTGAATTACAGGAAAAGAATACTGTTGAAACGTAACCGCCGTGTGTTTTCTTTTCCGCAGCTACGAGACGGGCAACGGCATCGCGGCCGACGAGAGCGGTGCGCTGGAGAACCCGGGCCAGAAGGACCTGGAGGCGATGCGCGCGCAGGGCTCCTTCTCTTACACGGCGCCCGACGGCTCGCCAATCAGCGTGCGATACGTCGCTGACCGCGACGGCTTCCACCCCGAGGGCGCCCACCTGCCCACGCCGCCACCCATCCCGCCGGCGATCCAGCGCGCCCTCGACTTCATCGCCAGCCAGCCTCAGCAGCCGGGCAACAACGGCGGCGGCCAGTTCCCCAGGCCTCAGCCCTTCCCCCGTCCGGGAGCCTTCGGCCGCCGCTAAGGCTCTACGACGACCGCCCCTCTGATGACGATCCATCCAAGACGGCTTCGCTGTTGCTACTGTGACGCTGCGCCACTCCAGCTGGCCTGTGCGGCCCAAAGATCTCTCCCGTCTGTGATGTCTGATGTGGACCACCAACAAACTCATCCTTACAATCTCTCCACTTCCCTTTCACTTAGTCAGCCCTTCCTCAACTTCCTTTACCACCTCTTCACTCGGTAGAATTGCAAACCCTTTCCCTTTCAAAAATTTCCCCAATCCCTCAACTGAGTAACAACTTTTGTAGCACTTGACGACAGTTACTCGAGACCTGCAGACGTTACAAGCAGACGGTGACGTATGTAGGAAAACCTCTGAAGCTCTGAAACCTCCTAGTCCCTTTCTTTTCAAAGTACAAATACTGTGCTCACGGGTACCTTCTTTTGCTCTATCGACTCCCTGTCTAGAGTTGTCCTTCTTACATCTGTTGCTTATTCTTCACGTAGTCAACTGCAGTAACGATTCGCCCTTTTTGTTACTTTCGAGTATGTTTCTTGATCCACCTATCAGATTATAGACCGATATTACACGCGAAGTCGTCAGCTATGGACCTCGGTAAACTACATACAATGACCTCCAAGTGTCAGGCAATCGAGCCACAAGCTCGATCTCCTACACACATCCCTCTATTTTTAAATATTCGTGTATAGCATGTGCAGTACGGCCTAAGCAATGACACAACTGCGCTTGTGAAATTGCTGTTTGACATTTTCAGGTGGTATCTCTCATTCGCTCTCTTCAGAATATCCTCCTTTAACTTATTTTCACCTCACGATGCGTATTGCGCTCGTCACTGGTGGGGTAACTCTTACAATGTGTGGTAGTGATCTAACGGCCTCAGCAGCTGAGAGGAATTTCGAGTGGGTCGCAAATAACATAGTGCAGTACACCCTCCGATAAACGCTTAGCTTGCCAGTAGAAACTATAGCGAAGACACGTCATGCCGTCTTTGTACTAATAGACTTAACTTGTAAGCACCATGACCAAGTGACGAACCAGCAGACGGATTTGTCATTGAGTGATTTGTATTTTTATTAAATAAATGTGCAATCAACTGTATCCTCTGTCTTATTTATTTTTTTTATTTATTTTCTATACCTATTCCATTCCTTTGTAATTAATCCAGCGACATGCAGCGGAGAAAAAGAATAAAAAGAATACATTCGAGCTGGAGTAGTGATATTGGGACTCTACCTTTATTGGAGAGAAATGAGATTCTGATCAGAATCCGGATTTGTAAAATTAGGTTTTCCTATGTTTTCATAATCATTTAAAGGCTGGACGTTTCATAACAGGAGAATCGTCCAGTTAAGTTAGAAAAACTTTCACTACTATCAATGGGCTGATTAGCAACGCTTTCTTCTGGACTAAAAATGAAATAAACAAATTTCGATGCGGTCAACTCGTAGCTTAAAGCTGGTTCACACAGTGGGTTCAGAAACTTGTGTGAAATGTTTCACTGGCGAAAAGCATACCTCTTATTGTGGACAAGTATGACGAGCTACAGCGCTATCTGCTATATTGCTGTGCTAAATTTTAAAATAAATGGAACATAAAATAACGAACACGGATATTTGTAGTGTGGCATAGTGACAATGTAAGTATTTCACATGGAAGACATTACTCAATTTTTCAACAACTACGGCTATTGTGCAAAATGTACAGGACCTTTTTGCTAAAGATGTGTTTATCCACTATAGCACTGAGTATCGGGATTTATTTAACTAGCTCCAGTAAGACATAATATGAAAGTAATATTTTATGCCTCACTTCTAGGACCTTCCACTAACGCATTTGTAGCTAAGATATTAAACATGTTAGAGAAGTAGTCAAATCTTTTCTGTAGATATTTAGAGGTATCTCAAATTGCTTCTGGACGAAAGTAACTGCCTACCTTCAGTGAACCAACTCTGCTTTCGGCGGTCGCTGGTAATTGGTTTCGTTTTGCTATTCCTGTTTTACAACTAATTCATTTTACGATTAATTCACGACAGAGAAACCATTAGTTTCTTTGTGGATACATTGTTCATTCAGTGACACTACGTTCTATATAAGAATATCAGTTATTTACCCTTATTTAAACCAGTAATTTAAGAATATCGTTATTTGGCTTTTTAGTATGATTTACCTGTATTTGCAGAAATAATTGGTACTCAGTGAAATGGTTCGTTCTGATGCGGGACAGTAACCTAATGTTTATATCAATATTTTGATTTTGAACTTAACTGGATCACACTTCACGTCTTTAAACATTCTTAAGACAGCAATTGGACAGGACAGAACATTCTGGGAAGCATATCAAAAGCTTATTATTACGTGGATTGCTTTCTATTATATGGATACCGCTGGATACGTTCCGAGTTGCAGGTGCGTCATTTTTCGTCAAGTTGAACATGTAGGATTGCAAACAACGAAAATTATAATCGTATATACACCCGCATCATATGTAATAACAGACATACAACTTTGGTAAACATTTTTGGAATTCAGTGACCAATTAATTGTTATATTTAGATTAAAGTTCAGTCTTGATCTGATGAGACATAACGTGATCAAGACTGAACTTTAATCTAAATAAAAAAAAAAAAAATAAGACATACAACTGCTAAGGAGACTTGGAACAACTAAATCTTGCTGACAAACTACAATTTAGAGTTTAGTCGTTTGAATACAAAGCTAGAAATAAATTAGACTTTCTGGTAGGAAATGAAAGGAAGGCGTTCAGTAAGAACACGCGTAAAGAGAAGCACTGTTAGCGTAATTAATGCAATTCAACGTGTGTAAACAAAACATTCATGGTCCAGAACCTGCTGCTAAACGTTTTGCATACCATGTACACCCAAGGTAGTGATATCAACGCTAAGTGAGGAACTAAATCTAGACTACGGACGACTGGCATCAAATAAGATGTAGCAGTAACTCCCCATTAACACTGTTCCTTGTCGCACGACCTGTTTGCAAAATGACGGAACTATGTGTGTGTGTGTGTGTGTGTGTGTGTGTGTGTGTGTGTGTGTGAATTCCTAAGTGTCAAACTGCATAGGCCATCGGGCCCTAGACTTACACACTACTTAAACTAAGTTAAACTAACTTTACTAAGAATAACACACACACCCGTGCCCGAGGGAGGATTCGAACCTCCGTCGGACGGAAGTATGGGAAGTATACACTTTAGATGGTCTTGTTGCAACTGTGAACCGTTACAGAGGCGATAATGGAGAAATGTTATAGCGTGTGTGGTGGTTCTTTTTACGTATGTGTATTGTTGGTATTTGTTTGTTTTGTGCAGTTGGAGTTAGTATTATTCTGCCCGCTTCAAAACAGAAAAGTTATTTACGCCATTAACTCTGTTTTCGTACTTCTCGCAGTTAGTTTGCCCGACACGCTGTTTTTATAATAAAAGACATCAACACCATATTTCAGACGTTCAACTGTGTTGAGTTCTTTTACTCTTCGGGAAATGCTATGCTGAGGAACCTGTTGCATGTTCCGTCATCAAACTGGTGTCAAAATCAATTGTATTGAAATCATTTTATATGAGTATGGCTTAATATTATAGAAACTGACGACAGTCACTGCTTCAAAATAAATACCGCTAATCAAGAGAAATCTCCTACATTTACATTTATCTTCATTGTTTGTCAAAATTAGCAAATACTAAAATATTTCTTACGACTCTGTGCCGTTATCATTTCGAACAGTGACGTTGACCTCTGCAGTAATGTGCGCCTACAGAATTTGCATAAATTGTTTAAGTCACTCACTTCATGAATATAGGACCTGTTACAGTAAAATACTAGCGACACTTTTAAGTAATATTTGTTTATATTTGATGTAAATATTACATGAAGCTTATGTTTTCGTGCCTCGTCACAAATTGGCTTCTTATGCAACCAAGAAAGAAACAGGAAGTGTGATCCATTATCGGAAGGAACAGAGATTACAGTAACAATCACAGATCATATTAGTTGATTACACAGTATTTTCTATTTTTCTGCGATAATATTTATTTCGTTACGACGCCCGTTTTGTTAAATTTGCGACGTTCTTCAATTTTTTTGTTTTACATTACCTGGCGTACCGCCACATGGGCCTCCTACTGAGGGTGTACCCAACTATTTCCAAATTTGGGTCTCGCTCTCTACCAGACCGATCACTTGCCATGATTTTTAAAGTCTTCAGTCATACTTGTCACTGCACTTTAACTTACACCTACAGCATTTGTTTACAACGTGTTTTCAGCTTAACAATTTTATGTCAGGCCTTGTGTTTAGCTTACTCTTTGCCCTGTGTCTGCACATGAAGTCGAACAATTCGGAATAACCTATGACCCGATAAGAAAAGGCTTATACCCCCCCCCCCCCATTCGGGTTACAGGCGCATGGGAAGAAACGGGTAGAAAATAACCCAGCTAGGAGTCTTCAAACTGTTTACTTTCCTGCGGTATTTAATGATTTTTTCGAATGATAGATATTTAAACTTACATATATAAAAAAATTATGATAAAACAGTATTTACATCAACACAAAAGAAAAATAGTTCATGTAGGAGTTTGTAAGAATGCAAATTATTTTAGAAAGTTTTTCATTTCCGCTGGTTAAGAATGTTCATGATATGTTTTGTTACTTAAGGTTCAAGTCCGTAACAAGCTATACTAGTTTCACATATAAAGCAAAAGTCTTTGTCAGTTTAGCAATACTGCTTTAGCACATCAAGTTCATTTGACTTTTTACTCATCTGGCAAGCAAATATGTATGAAATATGCACTGCACTGAACTATCTACGTCAGACACTCAAATTGAACACTATCATTCATTGATTTTTCGTAAATGAATCGTTTTGACTTCACTGCAAAAATATGCAAATGTAAATTCATTAAAATATGTAGACAATTTAAAATTTTGCACTGTTCAGATTGCCTGGCCCCCATCCACCAGCCAGCAGCACTTGTATCTGCACTCTTCCATTTTGTAGTTTTTGCTTTACTGTTCTGGTTATTCCTTTCTCAAAGCTGCACCCCAAGGATCGGTTACTGCAGACACTTCTCCCACAAGGATAGGTTTGCTTGTAGGGTTTGGATGGAAGTGGTAAATGAAATAGTTTATTTTTACATCATTAAAATATGTACCACCTGGAATTTATACATACACAAAATATACAATTACATCTCAGTTTTAGGTTGAGATTGTGGGTTTTACAAAACCTTTATACAGCTGTATATCTGTTTGCACATCTGTTCGGATGTATTTATGTAAGTTGTTAGAGTCGCACGCTTTGGGCTCCAGTTGCGGTGTTGCTTTATGTACCTGCACAACTGGTATGTAAATCCTGTTTCGTGCCCCACACGTTGGGCGCTATTGGGGCGGTTCTTTTTATGTATGTGAATTGTTGGTATTTGTTTGTTATGTGAAGTTGGAGTTAGTAATATACTGCCTCCTTCACAGCTGAAAAGTTATTCACGTCATTGACTCTATTAATTTACTTCTCGCAGTTCGTTTGCCCGTCACGCTGTTTTTATAGTAAAAGACACCACCAACGCCCATGTTAGGGAAAATTTTTCTGCCTGGCTCATGTAGTACTATCACCGTCAGAGGGTGGTACGGGACTACAAGTCCCACCGCCACACCTCCAAAGCGAATTGCAGTGACGGAGTCACTGCCCTGTGGAAATTTACTGCCTTACCAACACAGTTAGACCGCAATAGACCGGTGACGCTGTATAGTAACATATCACCACGGACTACAAGTCCATTAAAAAAAAAAAAAAACCAACACCCAATATTTCATAAATACAACTACCATTACATTGATAATTTGAAAGGAGTGGAAATTGTCTCTAAGAAAGTCGTCAAATGAATATTTATTTGTTTTTTGCGTGGGTGTAGTTTCCGTTTATTTTTGAAGGATTTTGGGGTTACAATAAGCAATGTCACTACGACCACTCAGCGTTCACCAATGTCTGTATTCGTTTTGATGCTAGTTATTAGCTCAGGGTTATTTGTTACTAAGAGGTCAAGTGTGTTTTCAAAACCGTTTGCTGTTCTCATCGGATGATGAACTAACTACTCGAAATAAATTTCAGAGCACAATTTCGCATGATGTCTTATGCGTAACTCCGGACTTAGTCATGTATTAACGCCAACATATACAGTGTAAATTGATGTCAGCACCAACTGTAATTGTATGAGTCGGGTACGTGTTTGAAAACAATCTCAAGTTTTCTTTTAGCCATTCAGCAATTGTATCATCTGAATTCAGAGCTCGGTAAAAGGATCCAGTTATTAATTTTATTATTATTTTATTCCGGTTGCCAACAATGATCTCTGCCCATACTAACTTACAGAAACTATCTACTTCCATTTCGCGGGAAAGTGAAGTACCTCTAGCAGCAACAAACACGCCACCGCTAACGTGTTTAGCCTATCCTTCCGGAACACCGGTATGTTCTTCACAAAAATTTCAGCTTTCGGTGCCTATCACCAGTGCTTTCCATCAGCGCTTGGATCTCTTATACTTTCCCAACACAGCTACGACAATTAGAACTATTATACTGATGGTTCCTGTATCTACGTTCTTCCTGTGTTCGGCCTGCACCCTTTGTGACTGAAGCCCTTATTGTGTTTTCCCGAGAACCTCTAATCTAAAATAAAACTGACCAGTCCACGCCACACAGCCGCTGCTACCCGTGTAGCCGCCTCCACCGAACCACTCTTTGTCGAGCAATCTGCAGCATACTCTGATTCAGGCTCTCTACTCGGCTCTGTAGCAGTGGTCCACAATCGGTCCTCTCGACTATGCTGCAAATTGTCAGCTCTGCTTTCATCTTGCAAGCAAGATTAGCAGCCTTCTGTTAGCCTCTCAAAACCAGAGAGAATGCCTTCCGATCCAAAGTGATACACTTCATTGGTACCGAAATGATCCACTACCTATATTTGGGTGCACACTGTGTTCTTCGAGGCATCTGGAAGGATCTGTTTCACGTTTGGAGTGACTCCACCCAGTATGCACACGAAGTGCACGTTGCCTTTCTTCCGTTTCCTGGTAGCCATGTCTCTTAGGCGGCCCATATCGCTCCTAACGTTGGAACTCCAAACTATCAGTAATACCACCGCCTTGCAGTCTGAGGGATTTCCTCTAAACCAGGACAGGTGGCTGCATCTGGCTGAGCGACAGTGTCAACCACAGACAGCACCAGGCACCCCAAGGCGACCTCCCATTCGACCACACTTGAGGGGTCAACCTCAGTGGGAGCAGTAAGTGGGCTGGACACCAGCGAGGACCAATTGGACGACTCGGACGTGCTGGGCGTCCATTGGATTCTCACGGCCGGCCTCTCAACAGTGTTGCCCATCCACTGCAGCTTCCAGCTGTGTAACCGAAGCCATTACAGCCTGGAACTGAGAACGAAGTGTCATCAACTGGGCTCGCATCCGCACATAACAACCACAGTTCCTATCCATTACTAAAGACCGTGGAGAACTGCGCTATGTAGATAAACTATCGGCACGTGCTACAAAACTCTATTGTAGACGCTGATAACTTATATTAATACCCAGAGATTCCTAAACCGAACTACTGAACCACACAGGTAAGACTAAATAATTCGCCCCTGATTAGGAATTTGTAATATGTCACAAAACATGTTTACTTTCTGAAGCCAACGGAAACGCGGGAATTGTGGCTATCAGATATTGTTGTTGTTGCTGTCTTCAGTCCTGAGACTGGTTTGATGCAGCTCTCCATGCTACTCTATCCTGTGCAAGCTTCTTCATCTCCCAGTGCCTACTACAACCTACATCCTTCTGAATCTGTTTAGTGTATTCATCTCTTGGTCTCTCACTACGATTTTCACCCTCCACGCTGCCCTCCAATACTAAATTGGTGATCCCTTGATGCCTCAGAACCTGTCCTACCAACCGATCTTTTCTTCTAGTCAAGTTGTGCCACACACTTCTCCCCAATCCTATTCATTACCTCCTCATTAGTTATATGATCTACCCATCTAATCTTCAGCATTCTTCTGTAGCACAACATTTCGAAACCTTCTA
The DNA here is from genome assembly GCF_021461395.2 of Schistocerca americana. Lineage (NCBI taxonomy): Eukaryota > Metazoa > Arthropoda > Insecta > Orthoptera > Acrididae > Schistocerca > Schistocerca americana. The sequence continues at coordinate 284,488,466 of NC_060126.1, forward strand.
TTCTCTTCTTGTCCGAGCTAGTTATCGTCCATGTTTCGCTTCCATACATGGCTACACTCCATACAAATACTTTCAAAAACGACTTCGTGACACTTAAATCTATACTCGATGTTAACAAATTTCTCTTCTTCAGAAACGCTTTCCGTGCCATTGCCAGTCTACATTTCATATACCCTCTACTTCGACCATCATCAGTTATTTTGCTCCCCAAATAGCAAAACTCCTTTACTACTTTAAGTGTATCATTTCAAAATTAGATTCCCTCAGCATCACCCGACTTAATTCGACTACATTCCATTATCCTCGTTTTGCTTTTGTTGATGGTCATCTTATATCCTCCTTTCAAGACACTGTCCATTCCGTTCAACTGCTCTTCCAAGTCCTTTGCTGTCTCAGACAGAATTACAATGTCATCGGCGAACCTCAAAGTTTTTATTTCTTCTCCATGAATTTTAATTCCTACTCCGAACTTTCCTTTTGTTTCCTTTACTGCTTGCCCAATATACTGATTGAATAACATCGGGGAGAGGCTACAACCCTGTCTCACTCCCATCCCAACCACTGCTTCCCTTTCATGTCCCTCGACTCTTATAACTGCCACCTTGATTCTGTACAAATTGTAAATAGCCTTTCGCTCCCTATATTTTACCCCTGCCACCTTCAGAATTTGAAAGAGAGTATTCCAGTCAACATTGTCAAAAGCTTTGTGTAAGTCTACAAATGCTAGAAACATAGGTTTGCCTTTCCTTAATCTAGCTTCTAAGATAAGTCGGAGGGTCTGTATTTCCTCACGTATTCCTATATTTCTACGGAATGCAAACTTATCTTCGCCGAGGTCGGCTTCTACGAGTTTTTCCATTCGTCTGTAAAGAATTCGCGTTACTATTTTGCATCCGTGAGTTATTAAACTGATAGTTCGCTAATTTTCACATCTGTCAGCACCTGATTTCTTTGGGATTGGAATTATTATATTAAATTAACATGCAGTAACTCAAGTAATTAAACTATAAAAGCATAATTTGAAACGAGACCAGTCAGACCAGGCAACATGTTTCCAACCATCAACAGTAAAATGTCGATGTTGATGGGCCTAGGTGAGGCGTAAAGCTTTTTGTCCAGCAGACTCAAGGATAGGCGAGTGACTCTTCGGCTCCGAAAGCCCATATCGATGGATGATGTTTCGTTGACGGGTTTACACGCTAACGCTTGTTGATGGAACAGCATTGAAATCTGTAGAAATTTGCGGAAGGCTTTGACTTCTGTAACTCTGGAAGATTCTCTTCAGTCATCGTTGGCCCCATTTTTCAGGATCTTTTTCTAGCCGCAGCAATGTCGGAGATTTGATGTTTTACCGGTTTCCTGATATTCACGGTACACTCGTGAAATGGTTGTACAGGAAATTTCCCACTTCATCGCTATCTCGGAGATGCTGTGCCCCATCACTCGTGGGCCGACTATAACACACACGTTCAAACTCCCTTAAATCTTGATAACCTGTCATTGCAGCAGCAGTAACCGATCTAACAACTGTGCCAGACACTTGTCGTCTTATATAGGCGTTGCCAACCGCAGCGCCGTATTCCGCCTATTCACATATCTCTGTATGTGAATACACGTGCGTATACCAGTTTGTTTGGCGCTTCAGTGTAATTAAACTTGAGAACGCAATCTTGGAAAACGAGTGATCGTTGGCCAGTGACACTTCGAGATTAGATTTGTAACGAGATGCGGAAGAGGAATAAGGAGTAAACCATTGGAAGAAACACATTTTAATTTCCACATTAGAGGGTAACATTTGTTAATTGCGTATCTGGTTTACCCTTCATGATACAAACGATGCCCAGTGTGACGACAATTTGCATCATCCACAGCCTGTATCTGCACTAGAGAGATTATATTTCGCAATTGATCGCAGTCCGTTTCGAACGGGTGACCATGGAATGTGCAGCTGTGGTCTTCGAACTCGAACACTGCTTGAAGATCGCACATTGCGTCGAGTATTCTCAGCCATTCTGACAGATACGTTTTCAACAATTTATGGGGGAACTGGTCGTCGGCCTCTCCCAGAAGCAGAGAGTTAATTCAAACTTCCGAATCATGTTCTTCAACACTGGTGTGGAAACGGAATCTCTCCGTTCTCCTTTAATGTGTCGATTTTAGGGAAGAGCATCAGCCCTGTTGCTGGTATAAGAACGCAGGCTTCCGCGGCCGGTGTCATAGTGATTAAAATTTTTCTGGGTATTATGCCGCGTCATTGCTAAAAGCTAACCACAATAATAAACTAAAACCGACGTTTCGGCCGAATTGCAACGTGCCCTGAGGAAGGCCGTAACGTCGGTTTTAGTTTATTATTGTTCTTAGTTTTTTGCAATGACGCGGCATAATACCCAGAAGAATTTTAATCACTGTTGCTGCTGTTCTAATGAAACAGCTTTACAACTTAAGTGCTGCTCACCTTGTCCAGACCCGTGCTGACTGTGTACAACTATAAAGAACACTTATGCCTGTGTTTCAACCGTAAGGCGCCGTGCCAGTACCTGCGACTAACGGCAATTCATGACACTAACACTACTAACGGTAATTGAGCAGCGCACAGTCCGAAAATCATTCCTATAAAGGTGGGCTCCGGTACGGTAAACGTGAGGGCCGTTCATTAAGTAAAGCAACACTCTTTTCCTGAAAGCAGGTTGGTTTTAGTCATTATTCCAATACACCATATCTTTTCTGACTCTTTTTGTTAGAATGTCCTGTTTTCAAATAACCTCCTTGTACTGTATTGTATGTTAATCGGGGGCCTAAAAACGACGGAGAGACTCCGGGCCCACCCCAGCCGCAGTGGTTCACAACCCCACCACGATTACCGCAGTCCAATTTACCCCTCCGCCGCCCCACACCGAACCACTCTTTCAGGGTTACTGTGCAGTTGGGCTCTCAATTGACGCCCCTAGGGATCGTCTCACACCAGACGAGTGTAACCCCTATGTTTGCATGGTAGAGTAATGGTGGTGTACGTGTACGTGGAGATCTTGTTTGCGCAGCAATCGCCGACATAGTGTAGCTGAGGCAGAATAAGGGGAACTAGCCAGCATTCGCCGAGGTAGACGGAAAACCGCCTAAAAACCATGCACAAACTGGCCAGCTCGCCTGACCTCGACACAAGTCCGGCGGGCGGATTCGTGCCGGGGACCAGGCGCTCCTTCCCAATCCGGAATGCCATGCGTTAGACCGCACGGCTAACCGGGCGGGCTACGCCACCTAACTACCACTCCACAACTCGACCTCGCAGTAAACGTCTCGTTCCATCGATAACTTCGCAACCACCCGTGTCCTGCTAGTCGCGGAGTGCATCCTTGATTGCACCAAACAGATGGCAGTTGGAAGGTGCGAGATCCGGGCAGTAGGGTTGACGAGAACGAAAAGTCCAATGGAGGTTTGTGATCTCCTCTGAGGGACACAGACTTGGATGGGGCCTTGCGTTGTCATGGAGAAAGAGACGTCTGTTTGCGTTTTTGTGCCGACGAACGCGCTGAGGCCGTTTCTTCAGTTTCCTGAGGGTAGCACAATACACTTCAGAGTTGATCGTCGCACCATGAGGGGAGACAGCAAACATAAAAACCCCTTCAGAGTCCTAGAAGACCATTGCCTTGACTTTAACGGGTGTGGGTGTAGCTTTCAAAACTTCTTCGGAGGTGATGGGCCGCAACTCCATGATCTGCCGTTTTGTTTCCAGTTCGAAGTGATGAACCCGTGTATCATCGCCTGTGACAAAAAATTGTCAGGATCAATCACGTAATGAGCAAGTAATTCCATATAAATGATCCCTCGTTGTTCCTTATGGTCTTCTGTCAGGTGGCCAGGGACCCACCGGGCAAATGCCTTTGAGTACCCCAACTGATGGACGAGCGTGTCAGTAGTACCAACAGCGACGTCCCGTTGATCAGCAAGTTTGATTGTAATCCATCGGTCACCTCGAATAAGAGCGTCCACACGTTCCAGTAAGTCAAAACTGTGTGCGGCCTGCTAGCACGCGAGAGATCGGACAGGGGCGCTCGATCTCTTTGCGATGATGTCAAATGGCTCGCCCAACTACTCACCGTGCTTTTGTACACTGCCAGATCTCCGTAGAAATTCTACAAAATTCTATGAATATCTGCGATGCTCTGGTCTTCCGCTAAGAGAAGCTCAGTGACAGGCCTCTGCTTGGAACGCACTTCAGTTACGGACACCATTTTGAGGGCTACCTATAGCGGTGACACCTATCGGAACTTCATGAAACTATAGGGACTGAAGCGGGAATATTCCGCAATGCCCCAGAGTAAATTCCTAAAGTTTTGAACCGAAAGTGGCAGAGAATATTAAATGTGCCGCATTATTTATTGAACGCCCACGTACATTTTATTGTTTGGAGTGAATCACTGGTTGTTACCACTATCCTGCATTTATTATGGGCTTTCGTATTCCGGGTTCCATGATTGGCTTTTAGTAACATGGATATGGCCACAGCAAAATTCAGTTAAAGAAAACCCGTGATACGAACAACAATTTATAGTAAATGTTAAAAATTCAAAAATGCAAGCATGTTTAAGCAGACTCAGAGTGAAAAGTGTTGGCATCTTGAAACTTGTATCGATGTGAGTCTTCCCATAGCATCACCGTTAAGAACTTGGTGCCAAGGAAACCAGTACATCTCCCTAATATCGTGTAGGGCCCCTTGGAGCACGCAGACGTGCCGTAACACGACGGGGCATTGACTTGACTAATGTGTGAAGTAGTGCTGGAGGGAACTGACACCATGAGTCCGGCAGGGCCGTCCATAAATTCGTAAGACGTCTCTTCTGGACAACACTTTGCAAGGCCTCCATGAATGTTCAATTATGTTCATGTCGGGGAATTTGGTGGCCAGCGGAAGAGTTTAAACTCAGATTGTTCCTGCAGCCTCTCTCTCTCTCTCTCTCTTGCAATTCTGAACGTTTGGGGTGTCGCATTGTCTTGTTAGAATTGCCCAAGTCAATGGAGGCAGATGATCCGACAGGATTCTTATGCCCTTGTCATCTGTCAGAGTTGTCTGTAGACGTATCTGGGGTCTCATATCATTCCAACCGCAGACGCTCCACATCGTTTCAGAGCCTCCACCAGCTTGAACAGTCCCCTGCTAACATGCGGTATCCTGGGTTCATGAAGTTGTCTTCATACCCGTACACGTCAATTCGCTCAATACAATTTGAAACGAGACTCGTCCCACCAAATGACATATGTCCAGTCATCAACAGTCCGATGTCAGTGTTCACGGGCCCAAGCGAGGTGTAAAGCTTTGTGTCGTGCCGTCATCAAGGGTACACGAGTGGTCCTTCGGTTCCGAAAGCCCGTATCGATGGTTGATGTTTCGTTGAGCGGTTTGCACGCTGACACTTGTTGATGGCCCAGCATTGAAATCTGCTGCAATTTGCGGGAGGTTTCCACTTCTGTCACGTTAAGTGATTCTCTTCTGTAGTCGTTGGTCCCATTCTTGCAGGATCTTTTTCTGGCCTCAGCAATGTCGGAGATTTGATGTTTTACCGTATTCCTGATATTTACGATACACTCGTGAAATCGTCGTACAGGAAAATGCTCACTTCATCGCTACCTCGGAGATGCTGAGACCCAACGCTCGTGCGCCGACTATAATGCAACGTTCAATCTCACAGGCGCTGCCAACCACAGCTCCGTCTCTGCCTTTCATATATCTGTATTTGAATAGCACTGACATATTTCTGTATTTGAATGGTATGCCTGTACCACTTTCTTTGAAGTTTCAGTATATAGACAGACAGACAGACACACACACACACACACACACACACACACAACACAAATGTGGATAGATGCCTCAGACGCATTTTAACGTAACGCATCGAAACGGAATACTCGCCTAGGGACAAACTGCAAATTTGACGGTTCGTGTGATTGCCTGTAAGGATCCCCCTGATGCAGCCATCTCGCCTACTCGATCGTCCTCGGAATCACGTACCTAGGAGCGTTGGAGATGTTACGTTTTCCATAAATATGAGAACAATACTGAATATCTGGTTTTTAACAGGATGGGGCTGCACGTCAGTAACAACTGTACTTGCAGGGCACTTTAGGACAATGAACTGGCTCAAGATGTCGTTTAGTGTACATGAGTTATATAAAATGTGTGCGAGCACAGGTTATGACGCAGGAACGATGACATATGGAAATGCGGTTCTCGCCGAGGGCCTCGCACGAATAGCCAAAGCGCTTTATGATTCACTTATGCCGACACAGTAGCTCAGCGTGTTCGGTCAGCGGGCTGGTGCCCTCTCTAACAAAAAAAAAAAGAAACTGAGTGAAGGATCAACAATGACAGTGAGCGGGTGTCATGTGACGTCCTCCCCTACCAAACGCAACGAACAATACCGATCAAAATTTTGAAATAGCGTTGAAGGTGATCGCTCGCGTTAAGCGGAATTCCTTTTTCAAGTTCCAGTCCAGTACAAATTTTGACAATGGTCATTCCCTTATATAGCTGAAAACTGTTCGTATTCGAAAATGCGAATGCAGTTCATGTACTTCGCGCCGGCTGTGGTCCCCCCCCCGCAGTGCCTCTTCTTTATCGTTCTTTTTAAGTACATAGGTACTCCTCAAATACATAGGTACTGCAGTAATATAAGCTCCTTTTTTCCCTTATATTGTATATTATTACGTTTCCGTATGTGGTATCAGGTAGCTAAGTTACCCAAAGAAAGAATGGCAGCAACTGCATCCAATGGTCTAATCTGTGCTACAAAATATTGAGACAGTAAAGAAAAAGAGGGATGAGAAAAAAAAGAAAACAGATAAAAAGTGCACGAAAATATGACCAAAGGGAAATAATAGTGAAGAGAAAAATAGATCGAAGGAGTTGAAAAAGAAAAATGCCGGCCGCACGGAGTGGCCGCGCGGTTAGAGGCGCCATGTCACGGATTGCGCGGCCCTCCCGCCGGAGGTTCGAGTCCTCCCTCGAGCATGGATGTGTGTGTTGTTCTTAGCATAAATTAGCTTAAGTTAGTTTAACTAGTGTGTAACTCTAGGGATCAATGACCTTAGCAGTTTGGTCCGTAAGGAGTTCACACACATTTGAACATTTCAACAAAAAAGCTCATATTACCCCACCCTGTTCATCAGATACAGGCATTGTAGAAGATTACGAAAATAACTTTGATGCGTGATATGAAGGTGAATGCGTTGGGTGTGGTAAATCTATTACGAGACTAATAGAAATGACAATTGTATTCAGTGGCTTTCCTATTCACATTGTCACATGAATGTTGTTCAATACATGATAATAAGTGTAAATTCGGTGGTGAGAGAAAGACTAACAACGGTTTAGAAAAGCCCATGTTCAAACAGGATTTGTAATGAACTGACAAAATTGCTTTGGACTAAAATATTTAATACTGTCATTCGATATTCATTGCAACATAATCCGGACAAAAATATGAAATTTTAATTGACTGTTCTCTTCATTTGTATAGCCAATTTTATACGGTTCACCTCTTCCAGTACACTGGTGTGTCTCACCCAGTCAGCTATGGGTGAGATGGACCTCTCGTGTACATTTTCATTTTATCATGTCTTTGAAGTGATAGAGCCGCAACATTGTAACCTACTTAATTTGTACCACATTCTAGGTGAACATTGTGCCTGAGCTCACAAAAAGTTGAAAAACACACGAATTTTATGTTGAAGAAAACGTTGTAGAGAATCATCCGGACTTTCCCTATGTGGTGAAGAAATTTTAACGTATTCATTTTGTCGTTATAATGCCAAGGCTTCAGGAACTTGAATAATTCAACACATTTAATTTAGCTGTCATATTGCTATTTATTAACTGTCGAGAGAGTTACTTTTTGCTAAACAGAAATTGTTTGTGAAAGTAAGCCGACGTCAGCACAACCCCCAGCACGAACCCCACTCCACCCAAATCCTACAAGTTTTATCATATTCCCTTCTGCATTCATGTTGAAGATATACACTTGTGAAATTATGTGAACCTTTTTGAAACAGCCTGCACTGTATATTATAATACAAAATAGAAAGCTAGTAGTTATCTAAATTATCATCTATCACATAGTGTTAAACTGGATGCACATTTCTAAATTCATCTACAGAGATAGTTGTACGTCGCAAATAGCTTACGATGGTGAATCCTCTCGTTGCAGAACGAATAAATGGCCTTGCTGAGGCCGGTTAGCGGCACTTCATTTGCCTCTGCGGCTGAATGCATCTACATCAGAGAGTAGTTGTTTTGAACGAGCGCTAAAATATTCTCTCTCTCCCTTTCTGTCCTCCGGACAGTCATTCTCTCAACAATACATGATTATGTACATAACGAAACTGTGGTGCATGTGCACAAGTCGTCAGTATAAGTACAATCAAAATGCTAGGGAAATGAGGCTGGCCGCACAGAAACTGGTCGTGGTGGTGCATTATGGCCCGACAGTCGCGAGTTTCGTCAGACTCGAACAACTAAGTGATAGTTGATTACTACAGAAATACACTTCTTTTCGTTTCTTTTACGCTAAATCACTGAAAAAATAAAATTTATTTTGTTCAAAAATGTTCAAATGTGTGTGAAATCTTATGGGACTTAACTGCTAAGGTCATCAGTCCCTAAGCTTACACACTACTTAACCTAAATTATCCTAAGAACAAACACACACATCCATGCCCGAGGAAGGACTCGAACCTCCGCCGGGACCAGCCGCACAGTCCGTGACTGCAGCGCCCTAGACCGCTTGGCTTATCTCGCGCGGCAATTTATTTTGTAGTAGGTATAAGTCACTTTGAAGTGTAAATAACTTTTTCTTACCAATACCATTAAAATGTTCCAGCATGAGAAAATATGGGCGGAAAATAAGTAAAGCCTCACCAGTGTGAACATGCATAATCATTACGCGCAGCGGAAGGAGCAGATTCAGATGTTTTTGAGGTCGCTGGAATGTATAGCCAGCCAACTGACACTTGGTTTAATCTCTTTATATTCCATTTGCACATCTTCCACTGTTTCAGCTGTAGCTTCTCACTACTGACGAACTACTCTTCGTAGTGGTTACGTGTAAATTGCATCTTGACATCTTATATTTTTATATGGCGTTTTTTTTTGTGTATCACATGTGATCAGCTTGGCCCTATCGTACCCCTTTCTCTGGTTTCATTAGCTCTGTGGATCTGAGAATAGTTCGTAACAATGGTCCAAACCGACTAGCCCAATAAAATATGACACTGTATTTCCCTTCAATGTAGGCATCATAACATTAGATTTCCAATGTTTCTTTTCAGGTGGTCCGTAAGTCACTGTACTGCAGGCTTATTTATTTATTCTTCTCAGTAATCTTACTTTTGTTACGGACTGCAACTCAGTACCTATTGAAGACTACATGGAACTTATCTTCTGTAACTTTTCCTTTTCATGCATTCACGGGGGTGTGTAGTGTATAGTGTAAGCACACGGAACTAATAACTGAAAAATTGTGGTAACTGAAGCCCTGTATATAGCAAGCGAATGAACAGCGGCGTGTTGTCTAATGTCACAGTGGACAGTTTCCAAAATTCCAAAAATACTCCAAAATAAAACCAGCAAAAATCACGCATCGAATACACAAAATTTTGTCTGAATAAGTTATCCAAATTACTTTTATAAACGTTCACTGCTGATTCGCGTAGCTGACGTATGAAACAAATTCGGAATACAAAAAATTATTCATACACGGACATATCACACTGTTCACTGAAATTTGCTTTGTATAACAAGAAAATAACTTTCAAACTGAATGTAAGTTATCTGACCTAATCACTGATTAACTGTGTAAAGAAATGGTTCTCTATGTGCAGCGTAACTGTATGACTATGGCTCAGAATTGTTCTTGCATCTACCCCAGTACTGCAAACGTTCTCTTGAAAGTAGAGCACAGCAAACAGGTCCGCAGCAAGTCTAATTTTCAATGATAAACTGGAAGTGACTTTCGAAAGCATGTGTGCGGCTACGAGCAATATGGACACAACCAACATAGTATTTGCTGCACGGGTATGATTTAGGGTGCTCATGTTCTATATATGACTTTTCTAAAACAATTTTATAGCAAAGAACAATATCGTTAAACGGATAGTTGCTACTCAACGTATAGCGAAGATGCTGAGTTGCCGATAGGCACGACACTATAGGCCAACAAGGCATTTGTCAAAAATACATTTAATGTATTCGGAATTGCGAATAACAATCAGCTGTAGAATGCAATGACAACAGTCAAAATATGTCGTCAACCATACATCTATGACCTGTACTCGTACAACCATTATGTATATTCCCTTACAGGTATGATGTTGTACTTGAACGTCGCTTACCCGGTATCGGCAGAGAAATACGATATTTCAGTGCCTGTGTTATTCTGGCTACGAGGCAAAGTTAAGCAACAGGCACTATGGTGACTACAGCCGTTATGAAGTACATTAAATGTATTCGCGATTGCAAATAAGGACAACTGTCAGCATACGTGTCCAAAGGAACTTTGCATCGTAATCAGAATAACACAGGCACAGCAATACAGTATTAGTCAAATATAGACAACACACACACACACACATACACACACACACATGACCACAGTCTCTGGCAGCTGGAGGCAGAGGCAGACACGAGCTAAGTCTGTCTTCAGCTGCCAGAAATTGTGGTCATGTGTGTCTGTGTTGCGTTTGCTGAGTGTGTGTGGTTGTGTGCTTATATATATATATATATATATATATATATATATATATATATATATATATATATATATATATATGTGTGTGTGTTTGTGTGTGTGTGTGTGTGTGTGTGTGTGCGGGTGGGGGGGTGGGTGGGTGTGGCGGTGTCTGTTGCCTAATTTTGACAAAGGCCTTGGTGGCCGATAGCTTATTGTGTGGCAGTCTTTTCGTTGTGCCTATCTGCGACTCAGCATTTCCGCTACATGGTAAGTAGCAACTATCCTTTTCACAATAGTGTTACATTCCCTTATGGATTTTCCATTGTTATCTAACAGAGTGATACTTTATAAATTCACTTTCAAGATTATGAACAATACTGAAATGTTCCTTACACAAGAGAATAATATACCGAAAGTGATCTCCATTCTTTCAGAAAATTTATGTGTAGTTGAGGAGTACTAACTTCGCTGGCTGTGAGCAACTCATGAGATATGTTTCAGCCAAATTTCTGCACGACAATTAATTTTAAACACAGTGCTAACTACGTTAATGTACGCAAAATGCGAATCTGCCTGAAATCAAGTTCTCGCAAAACTTTTTTTCAAAATCCATAAATATTCTCGTCATTGTCCTATTCAATCGTTTCCAGCAAGTCTGTGTCCAATATTTAGCAGTACAATTCAAGAAAAAAATTCTCTTAGCATTCAGTTCCACGTCTGCTCCCCAGCACATCTCGACTAATAATAATCTCTCTCTGTGAACGCCCCCAGGCTTGCTCTCCGATATGTGCACATCGGCATATGAAAGAAAGAAAGAAGTTAACACTTCTGTACTAACAAAGATGACATGCACTGCTCACACTTCTCAGTGTACTGAAACAGTGTGACTATTTTTCCTTTACCGTATAAGTCATAACGTTTCGATACTTCCGGCACAGAGTATTCGATTATTATGTTTATTCCTCCCGAGAAAATACATTTAAAATGGCTGAAACATACGTTTGTCGAATTTCGGTATAGGGATATTTTAATTCATTTGAGTATATGCATTTCATAACCGCCGAGCTGGTTACGTATAAAGCAGGAAGTACGCTTATTGTATGTCGTCTGTTAGTGATCCCTCACCGCTAAGATTCCTGAATTTTCCAGCTACTCTCCATGGACTTTCAGTTGCAAAGCAGGTTCCTTGCTTCACGTAAGACCATTTCCACCTTACACAGCTAAAAAACGTCTTGAAGATGAAACGAATAAAGAATTTAAAGGAAGAATATCTCAGAAACCTTAGCACGTAATCGTGTCGTAAGAATGATTCACGAGAGCAAGATACACTAGTGAATGGATCTAATTGAACATACATTACGAAAAAATTAGATAATGTTGCTACATTTATATTATTTCTCTGATCTCATTTTAAAATTCATATCGCTAGAATGATTCATTCCGTTTTCTTTTCCAGCGTTGGTCCCTATCATGTTCCTATCATTTTCTCACGTATCTATGTTAACTACAAAGATGTCAGCTGTGTTGTAAGTTTAATATACAGAATTTATCAAATGTCCTAAGTCTTGTGATTTACAGTCTTTAATACTATACATATATTGCCTTTTTGGGCAGGAAACTATTTCAACACGACAACCACGTCTTTGCTTCTACATTGCGTGGAACATTCAATATCTCCACGGTGCAATATTTACGAGGAGCAATCATCTTACAAACGCCACATCACTTCATTTTACTGTGTAATAGCGTGGAGAAGAACCATAGATGATTGGTAATAAAGCGTGAATTATAGCTATTAGCTATGAACTGCGCCATTGGACACCCACTTCACAGCTAAGTCATGTCATGACCTTGTACGTAACATGCCCCTGTCGAGGTTTATACCTCTATAACATTAGGATTTCTTAATACAATAAAGCATCAGAATTATCTGATAGGTGCGACAAATGCATAATTACACTAAGCAAAACATGTAATAACCCTTACTCATGTGTTGTTGCCATTTTGAGATTATGGTGACATGTTTTCCTTCTGAATAAGCAATGCATCAATCACTATAACTTCGATAGACGATGAACGCCACTTACAGTATAACAAAAAATGGGGCGTTTGGTTTGCAAGCACAAACAATTTAGGAGCACAATACAATTTTTTGTCAGGTTCTTAGGCCGCCAGATGGCACTATCGAGTAATTTCCTGGTCAGGACAGCCTGTATAGGCGTGAAATTCACGTGATACAGAGACAGAGCGTACTAAAGTTTTATTGGTGAAAAGCTGGTGACTACGAAACATCCTCACAACCTTTTGTGATGACCACAGAACCCTTGTCATGTCTTTATCAACTCAATTTGAAGTACATTTACGCCTCAGACTGGTTATAACCAGCGCATTTTAGTTTATAAGTGCAGTAGCTTTTACCATTTTGATCTCGGTAAGGGCTGATGATACAGAAAAAAGTTCGAAGTTTGCCGAGAACGTCGTTTTAACAACAGACGGTAAAAATTTTGACAATTTTGTGAATAGGAGTTACAAAAGTGGCCATTCGCAGAATAAGTAGTTTTGGTACCAAAAAACATGGTTATCGGGGTATTCACAGGAAGGGCACATGAACAAATGGTGGTTTTGTAAGCTGTCTGACGCTCACCTTAGACCTACGTAATGCAAAAGAACCAACTGGTTTGCTTAGTTTGACAGAATACTTGGAACGATGTAATGTTTAAATTTTGACCCTGTGTTGTAGGATAACTACAGTATACCCGTTCCCCAGATAGGTATACAAATGATCGCTACGCTGAGGAACATCCAAAACACTTGACCCATTATCTCTGTGTGAAGATAGTAACTGTTCTCGAAAGAACAGGTACCGCTGATGACCGTGCAGCTTCGCTAGAATAAATGATAATTAATTGAAACCCTGAGCTGCCGACAGGTGTTGTTGTTTTACCTCGATGGGTACAACTGAAGTCCGCAGCTCGTGGTCGTGCGGTAGCGTTCTCGCTTCCCACGCCCGGGTTCTCGGGTTCGATTCCCGGCGGGGTCAGGGATTTTCTCTGCCTCGTGATGACTGGGTGTTGTGTGATGTCCTTAGGTTAGTTAGGTTTAAGTAGTTCTAAGTTCCAGGGGTCTGATGACCATAGCTGTTAAGTCCCATAGTGCTCAGAGCCATTTGAACCATTTTGGTACAACTGAAAATGTGTGCCCCGACCGGGACTAGAGAAGCTGAACGCTCATCAATGGTATCTGTTCTTTCGAGCACAGCTACTGTCTTCATATACATAGTTAAAGGCTACCCACCCATTGACCTTCGTCTGCGCGAATGCGCACACTTTGCCCGAACTCTTAGGGGAATCGTCACCTTAGTGTGCGAGAGTAATGAGAGGATGGGCAAATATCTGTTAGGAACATTACTTACGTAGATTGTGGACAGTGGGGAATGTGGGTCGCACGGGAAGCGTGCAAGGGATAAGTCCCTGCAGTCGCGCTATGCACACATTTTCAGCTGCCTCATAGAGGTATACCAACAACACCTGTCGGTAGCTGAGGGTTTCAATTAATTATCATTTATTCGTTATCTCTGTGATCAATACAAGCTGACGTCTGACACCGGGAAAAATTGCATTGCCACCCACTCCTTTTTAGAACTATTAGTGCACGGATCGATTAATTAAATGTATTTCGTAAACGTATAGGGGAGAGTATTGTACCTACAGGGCAGTGTACTTTCCGATGAAGAGCGTCCGCGATTCAGTTCAGGCATTTACTCCAACCATAGTGTAAACACCTTACCCATATCTTAACATTGAACTTCATTCCATGACAAACCTTAGGTTTTGTAAGACATCTAAACTAGGCACCTGTACACCAGATAGCAGACACAGATGTCACATTCTGTAGGAGATAGTATTGTACCTGGGGGATAGTGTACCTAGGATCCGAAGATCTTTTTTGGTCGATAGATCAGTCCAGTGACATTTTAGAACCACCTAAAGGAATGCGCACTATAGACCGACGTAAGCAGTTTTCGCCATTTTGCACAGATTTTGTTGTCGTTAGCTATGAAGTTCTGTCTTGGCGGTCGTTGGAAATATTTCGCGTTTTGGACATTTAAATACTGTATAAACATTAAAGCCATTAGGAATATATTGCTTAAATCGCTGGTACACAATTTTTTGATGATTAAAACGCTATTTATTTTAAGAACTGTTTATGCTACACGTGGTCAGTTAGCTATACGTCTTTGGTCTGGCACTACATTGTATCTTGAAACATAAGAACATCCTTTACCGTGGAATATGTGATAAGAAGAATTTAACGTGTCTTGAAATTGAAAATATATCGTAGTCAACAACAACTTCTATTTCAAAATGTAACTCGTACCGGGTTACTGACTAACTTCACTTCACTTTCTGGTTGTTTATGGGTAGCAGAGTAAAGAGATAGGCAATTTAATACAATACTAATAAGATTTTCTCGACTGCAGCGATTTTAAATTTTAGCAGAACACTTGTCCTTAGGTACGTGACCGTGTGGTACCTTGAAATATGTTTTCGCATCTGGAAAACTCTCGATTTTCCGGATTTTATTTTTATAGAAAAACGGCATCACTTAAAAAGCGAATATCGTCATTTCAGAATGGAATATTAAACTTCTGTTAAAGGATTGGCTAGAGGCAAAAGTCTGAAAAATGTACCAGGGTACAATGCTCTCCCCTACAAAAAGTAGCGATATACTGACAGTGCAACTTTTAATGATTTTCATGTGTTCTTTCCACTGGTACATAGGATACCTAATAATCATCTGTCGACCGCAGCTCAGTGATTAATAAAACCATTTTTGTTAGAAGCCCTTTGCTGTGAGACATGCTGTTATTGCATAAAATGGCTCCTTTGCGAATGAAAGTGCAATATAATTACACAGTGTGGAGCAGACGAAAGTAGTCCTTGTAAGTATAAAGGACATACAGAAACGAAGAGCTGAATCGGACTTACCATTTCTTTACGGTGAAAAGTACAATGAAAAATACATTTATAGAAAATTCTGAAGATGACTCCCGGCAACATCAGGACATAGCTTGCATGTCTAAGCATATTCAAATACACCCGGCGTCAAGTTCGAAGATCCATGGCGGTAACTTCACGGATGATGTCTTTCCGTTCGTGTATTGTGTGTGAATTTGTTTCATAGACCTTGCTCTTCTAATGCAACACAGGAAAAAATGACGCGTTGTTAGATCCGGCGAACATGGTGGCCATAAATGTTTGCTGACAGTACTTTCCTTAGTGAAGACATCATGGATTCGTTCCAGGGATATCTTAGATGTGTGGAATGTTGCCCCATGTCGCTGGAAGAAGCAGTATTATCATTCATATTCAGTGAATTGAGCATAAAATATACCTAAATTTCCATATATGTAACCGTCTTGACGGTAATGTCAATAAATATCCGTCCAATAATGCGCGTTCCTGTTACACCGCACCAAAAGCCGATTTTTTCATCTTGTCTGGTTTCTGACACAGTGTTAGGGTTCCCCGTTTCCCAGGAATTCGTGTTCAGTGAATTCACAGGACCGAAAAAGATGTAACCGTGCTTCATCACTCATGATTTAATGCAAAGAGTCTAACAAGTCATCGTACATGTTATTCAAAATCCATGTGCAGTAATCTACATGATTCTCACTTTTAACCTCCAGTAACTGCTGCAAAACTGTCACAGGATATGGCTTCAGATTACGACTTCCTATTATCCGTCGGCCACTCCTCCTTACATGCGCATCTTGCTCCAATAAACGTGTAGATGCCATTGGGCTCTGAATAATTCTTTGACGAATATCTCCAATAATTCCTAGTCGTTTCATATTTTGCACAGGCCCTTAGGTGTACCAGTTTTTATACAGACTTTGTATTGCTCTCTTTGCTGGGAGCCCTCTGTCCGGATAGTTTACGCCGAGAATTTCACGAGTGTCCTTAATCGAACCTGTTTTCACGTAAGCTTCCATAATTTCAATTATTTCTACTGTTAAGAAATGCATTTTGCAGACCGTAAAAAGAAACGTCTAACTTCACAAATGAAATACACTGAAATGCTGACAGAAGACTACTAACAAGCGATTGTTGCATGAAACCTATTTGTTGTAGCTGTTTACTCTATTTCAGAAGTCGAAATACTGCACTCGCATTCAAAGGGGAGGCGGGCTACTGTTAACCGCGCCGAGCTGTATTTAACTCGAAGCAATAATGAATTGAAAACGCTTTAGCAACTTTTGCTTTACTTTGCTTTGGAACGAGAAAATATACATACACCTTACGTAATAGAGTTACATCATGGATGTCTTTTGTAGTTGTTCCAGTACGGATTAACATTTCTGAACTGTTTTAAACCACTGCACATACCATTTAGACAGTCACCATTTACAGGAGCATCTATGAGTACGCTGGTATTGTGTGCATGGAACAAAATAATCCTGCTGCTCGGTGTTTGTAATACGCAATATCAATTTTAACACTAGAAAACACAAAGGGGCCAAATGGCAGCTATCAGATTTTATTTCCGCAACAACTATTTTACTATTCAAACTTCTTTTTTCCACTCTACTTCCGGACTTTATTCATTACTTCTATTTTTGACAATAGTGTACGGCAACTTCATGAATTTATGTGATTTCATGAAAATTTCGTGACGTGTACCTAGAACAGCGGGTAAGGTCAGCATACCCCTGATGCAACGCCTTTTTAGAACATTGCTGTTACTATAAATGCAAAGGTACTTGTAGCACATTCTCCTTTGGTCATTAATCACCAACTCGAATGGTTTTAGGTACACTGTCGGAAACAATTGTTTTCTGGACATTCTAACATGACTTTTCAGTCAAATTGCGTGTGTTGCTGTTATTACACGCCGGAAAGTGTTTGACATGGTGGCGCATACGGAATAGGCTCCCTGATAAGTGAATGACTCGAAGACTTCTTAAATAAATACATGGTTGGAAATCGTGGCTGTTATGTGAAATTAATTTTTGATGCTATCCAGCAACCGGACACAAAATGATATTTACTTACTTTGTTCAGAAGATATCGGTCCCGTTTCGAATTTACACAATTTATCATCAGATGAATTTCATGGTTTTGGGGGAAAAAAGCAAAAAAACACGCTGTATTTGTTTTCATAGCTTGTGAGTGAGTCAAATCATGCAGTTCGACCTGGCAATTTGTTTTGTGGACAAACGCTAGTGTTTAATAATGCTAATAAACGAGTCTGTTTCTGACAGTACAACCAACATTACGAATATGACTCGTTGGAGTAAATCAGTGAAAGCGAATGTTGCAGACGGACGTTTCATGGGAATGCTGCATTGAAACAATGTGTCATATATTCGGTGAAAGCATGAAAGGCGTGTAATGATGACTTGTATAAATTAAAGGAATCATTTGCATGAGCTAATACAAAACCAGTTGGTGGCTGGTTGCTGTATACCATCAACAGTTTTCTTCTTAGGTAATAGTTCCTAGTGCGCCGTGCTCGATGGTAAATGTTCTTAGAGACTCTTTGGTGATGACGCTGTAGTATACAGGAAAATATCGCCGTTGAGTGACTGTAGGAAGATGCAGAATGACTTAGACAGAACTTCCTTTGTTTGTGATGAACGGCAGCTCGCTCTGAATGTAGAAAAATATAGTTCAATGCTGATCATGTAATGTTCGAATACACTATTGGTGATATGCTGCTTGGCAAAATCACATCCATCAAACATCAATGCACGACGTCGCAAAGGGATATATGAAATGGAAAAAGCACGGAAAGACGTAAGGCAAGCAAGGTGAAGGGTCGACTTCGGTTTCTTGGCAGAGTTTTAGGAAAGAGTGACTCAGCTGCAACGGGGACCGAATATAGAACGCTTACATGACCCTTCCTTGAACACCATCCGATGTTTAGTGGCTACAGGAGAACTTTGAAGCAGTTCAGAAGCGTACTACAAGATTTGTTAGCGCTAGATTCACTTAAGATGCGAGTTCTACGGAGATGAGTCGTGAACTGAAATGGGAATTCCAGGATGGAGGCGACGCTGTTTTCGCAAAACAGTATTGACAACATTTAGAGAACGTACATCGGCAGCTAACTGCAGAACAATTGTACTACCGCCTACATAGATTTCGTTAAGGACCGTAAAGACAAGATAAGAGAAATTAGGATCCACACTAAGGCCTGCAGACTGTTAGTTTCCCCTCGCTAAATCTGCTAGTGGAACAGAAAAGTAATTGACTAGTTGTGGAATATGGTGCCCACCTCCGTACACCGTACGATGGTTTGCACAGTATGCATGTAGATGTAGTTGTAGATCAGTCATAAGGTGTGTTTAGCTCTGTAACAGGGACTTTTCAGAAAGTGACTTATGGGATGACGATGAAAGTTAAGGTCAATAGTGGTCTCCTCATATCAGTTATTTACACGACAGTCTCAGGTATCAAATAGCGCAACAATGAAGATGGCAGCTAGTGATGGAATGGAATAGAAGATCGCGAACACACTGTACCCTGAGAAAATAGATCATTTGGACGTCCTGAAGGAGAGAAAAAGACCCTATGCATATCCCTACCACCACGTGGACGATTCTGACATCTCTGCCTTACCGATTCTGAGAATACACAAAAAACATAGAATAAAACGCTCTGAACGAAATGAAAAACACCACATTGATCGTGTAACTGGAGGAAGTGGAGACAATTAGTGATTACTATGAATGAATGAGGTGCTTTTTGTGCAAGCAGATGCCGGGTTATCTTTTGTCTCGTTCTCGGAGGGCTAATTTTATCGTGTATAAAGTGACAAGAGACAGATCCTTCGAACAGCAGATTTCTCCGCTTCAAAGACGAGTCATCTTGAGGTTAAGCCATTCGTCCTGAAAATTTCATCCGAAATATGGAAAAAGTTCGGCCAAAACTGCCTCCGTTTTTACCCCCCTAGTGAAGACAACTCGTGAGCAATTTGTTGCGAGAAAAGCGAGTTGGCGGTTTACACAATTTATGCCAAACAAGCCTCAAATTTTGGATAACTGCAGATGTAGCATCCAAGTACATTTTCAGTGCCTTCACGTAGGAAGGAAAGACGAACAGACAACTAGAAATTCGAAAAGCATGTCACTGTTTGCGTCAGGGACCGATTTCTACACCAAAGAACCCCTCAGCTTGCAAATAAACTTCAAAAGAATACAATGTTTGTGCGACCAACGAAAATAATTAGCCGAGAAATCACCAGGTGGGTGAAGAATAATGATTCTGACTTACATTACATCATTGTCTTGAAGATTGTTAAGCCAGAGTGTATCGACAATCTACCGAGGGAGAAGGTAAAAAATGTCATCGTGATGCGACGGTGACCGATGAATGAACGAAGAAACCAGGAACTGTTACCTTCTATAACGCCACAAAGTGTGGTGTGGACGTCATTGACCAAGATTTGTAAATATACAACTAAGTTTGCTTGCAAGAGTTGGCTGATAAATGTCTTTTACAATATGCTATGCATGGAAGCAGTAAATGAATAGATCATCTGGGATCTGATAGCCGGCCGCAGTGGCCATGCGGTTCTGGCGCTGCAGTCTGGAACTGCGGGACTGCTACGGTAGCAGGTTCGAATCCTGCCTCGGGCATGGGTGTGTGTGATGTGCTTAGGTTAGTTAGGTTTAAGTAGTTCTAAGTTCTAGGGGACTTATGACCTAAGATGTTGAGTCCCATAGTGCTCAGAGCCATTTGAACCATTTTTGGGATCTAATAACTAAAAGTAAGAGGAAATCGTTCAGTTTTCAAATGGTAAATGAACTCAAGAGCAGGAAAAAACACGAGTTGAACAGGAGCAAGAAAGCGAGTCGAAGGAAGAAGTGGGAAAATAAAACAGCGAAAGAGTGTAGGATTAGAATGTATGAAGGAAACAAGATCACAGATATCTGTGAGACAAGAAAAAAAAATTCGTCTGCGGGAAATGTCTATGAAAATTCCAATAACCTTCTCGAAGTGTGACTTCGGTGCTGAGAAACAAACACGCTAATAAATGAAGAAATGTTAGGAAAATCCAACAGGTCACAATTCAGGGCAGGAAGGCGAAGACTAAGAATTTTAGAACATGTAATAATCTTTGATTGAGATGTGTGCACCTGACACAAATGAAAGGAAGAATTAAATGTCTTAACCGTGATATGAATTCCTAACGCAAAACTCGTTAGGGGTCAAATGACACCGCCCCGTTATTTTAGGGGATATCAGATTTTCTGTTCCAGTGTTCAAATTCCATTCGCAAGCCGAGAACATTCAGAGTAGATAAACATGATTTTTCATAGTAAAGATGTGAGGAAATTCCATGATAAGCGCTTTTGAGCTCGAGGCTACAGTTACTGTTCAGACACGAAGTGAAAAATTTTCCCGTGGTAGCCAAAACACGTAAGAACATAGCCATGAGTGACACTTCGATAAAGTCTTGTTTATCGCGAGTGTGAATCACGAAAAGTTTGTAGGACGGGAGGAACCTAATTTCTACGCAGCTGAGACGCTCTGATACGCGTAGAATGCTAAACATAGAATGCTAAACACGTACGTTTTACAAATTTGAAAGTCGGAATGTGATGAACGCTGCAAGAAAATCACATCTTTTGCTGACAGGGCGTCCTTGGCGAAATGAAAGCCTGCACTGCAGGGCCGCACCCAGTGTGCATCAAGGCTGAGAGACGTACTAGAACAGACCATCAGTCTGACGTCAGTGTACGTCGCCGTTGGGAAACTACTAGAACAGCACTCGGCAGTCCAGCACACAACCACGGCATCTTGAGCTCAAAGAACAAACAAATTGCCAGCTACATTTTCGAAGTATTCGAGCTATTTAAATATTTCATCAGTATACGTACTAAAAATTCTACGTCTACAGAAAGCCTAATCAAACGCAAGCTGTAATTGTGCAGTGGAAAGACACATTTCCGCAAAATATTTGTGTTTTCTGCATGGACTATAGAATGCTGCAAACAGCCACTGACACACGTTTCCTAATACCTGCAGCGTTTCATACATAATTTCACAACGATTGGAATTTTTATGAGCAAAACACTTCAAAAGCAGTCAGGTAAACAACGGAAAGGTAATATGGCAATAAAAGTTTTGGGTAATGAATTGCAAGATGTATAAACGCGCAAGACCCAGTAATAAAATGGAAGAGTCTTTGGAAATACTGGGTATATAACTACAGCTGCGCCGCTGCTGTTATTTTCGGTTGTGTAAGCTATGTAGCGCAACAGAGTAAAAAACAAAATGTAGTAATATAAGAAGTCATTTAATGATGAAATATCTTCTCTTTTTTCTTTTTGTAACGAACCTCTTGCCAATCAGTTTATCTCTACGTTTCTCTCACATGCAACGTTCTCACAACCTAATTAGTCGTTCAATTTACAACCTCAAATGCTTCTTCTAGAGTAAAGCCCATAGTTCATAAATGGCGTAGCATCTTCTCCATTAACCTGTCGTCTTATGCGGTAATCGTACTTGTAGCAGACATCCTTCAATGATTTTCCCAGTTTCTGTTTTCCAGTATATGGCACTTTTTCCGTCCGCTTAAGTGGCACAAATATTTCTGAAAACGATTTATTCCAAGTATTTATATTTCTTGATTCTCCAGTTACTCATAGTGTAATGAAACACCGTTATACG
Source organism: Schistocerca americana (assembly GCF_021461395.2). NCBI lineage: Eukaryota > Metazoa > Arthropoda > Insecta > Orthoptera > Acrididae > Schistocerca > Schistocerca americana. The sequence goes on from NC_060126.1 coordinate 284,510,868, forward strand.
TAAAGAATATCTGACATTGTATCATTGACTAGTGAATAAGGCGAGAAATGTTGATGTATGTGTTATGTGGTGCTGTATACGAATACACTGAATTTAATTAACTCTGTGACCACCCTGTATTACTTTACATTCGAAGCGCAGAAAATGTGTGTTTCATGTCATCTTTGAATACCGAAAATGTTTATATAAGCGTGAAAAATGTAAAATATATTGAAATTGGAAGATAGCTGTTTGAAAAACATTTTCTGTTTGTAGCTGAATCATGATTATTTAGTGGAAAACGGACGGTAGTGTAAGACTCGAACACTCGACACGCAGGAGATGTGCGTTACAATATGGAAACGCATGTGCCAATACGCACGAGAATCTACTCACTGATCACAAAAGTAGTGCACCCTAATGTGAATGAGCCATTTTTTAGATAGGAAGTGAATGCACAGTCAACTGTACGAAGGAAATAAACGGTAGATAGAGCTCCAGTAACATCTCCAAGTTTGTGAAAATATTGTCGTTGTATCTGCAGTTGATAATGCAACATAGCAGATTCCGCAACTCCCAACTAGTAATTTAAATTTCGGAGTTGAGTGGGAGGAAATGGAGGGCGATTCAGGTAAGCTGTTCTCAACAGATATTTGTGGAACCGCTGAAGATATCGCAGTTCTGTTTTCACCCAGATGAATTTTTATAGTTTAACACTTAAGCCGCATTCATTCTAATTGGGTCAAGTTTCTGCGCAGCCACATAGACCCTGCATAAACACATACAAGATTTTATTTCTTCTTATTCGACCTAGTTCCTCAGCCTTAGTGCCAACATAACACATGGTGATTGTAAGACCACCTATCTTCATCCTAACCTTACTTCGCATAATATTAATAATATGTCTTCTGGTATCTGTCAGACACCGCAATCTGCGACAAAATTAGTGACTAATCATCTGCAGCTCATCTGTTTCCACCAGCAATAGTATGAACACCACAAACTAAGTCTCAACTATGATCCTCAGTTAGACAGCAGCCAAAGCTTTTTAAGACTTCCAAACCATGCACTAATACACCAGATCGCATACACAAATATCATATTCTGCGCTGCAGACCTCTGCGGCATACCTAAATACTGTATCTTTGCGTAGAGAGTCCGTCCAAACAGTTCAGATACCAGTTTTATTCCGGGCGTATAAGGGACGTCAACACAGTAACAGCGGTGGCAGCTTGAACTGACAACAGTAATCAATAGGTGTTCATTGGATCACTTAGCTGTGAACGGGTTGCATTAATTAGCGGAAGTGCGGATGTAGTGTGTCACCGTTTTTGTTTTCCAAATATCACTGTACCAACATCTCCATATCAAGTGTTTTGAAACAACTGAAAACATGTTTTTAGGATGAGAAAAGGTTATGTAAAGTTTGTCACGAATATCTTGTCTCCCGAAAATCAATAGGTGTTCAATGGATCAGTTAGCTGTGAACGGGTTGCATTAATTAGTGGAAGTGCGGATGTAGTATGTCACCGTTTTTGTTTTCCAAATATCACTGTACCAACATCTCCATATCAAGTGTTTTGAAACAACTGAAAACATGTTTTTAAGATGAGAAAAGGTTATGTAAAGTTTATCAAGAATATCTTGTCTCCCGAACAAAAACGGCATCTGGACATCTGATGCCACTTCATTGCAATGTGGAACGTGGAAAATTCGTTTCTGGGAAAATTCTCAAAGGAGATGAAACTTTGTGTTTTCAATACGAACCCACCAAAAAATTGTATGGTCAGAGCTTTGAGAACGTAATCGACATTCAGACCATTGTGACGTTCGAGTTGAACAACGTCACAAAGGAGGTCTTTTCTGACAGTTTTACACGGTTGTAAAAACGTTCTGTCAGTTGCACTCGAGGAACAGGAGCTGTGTAGAACAACTGAAGCATTAAAATCACTCTCTTAATTATTCTCTCTTTTTAATAGTCCAGTCTCGAAATTTTCTCACTGTTTGTTTGTGCTCCGTGATTAATGTTAGTGTTGAACAGTGCTAGCGAAATAAGTTTGAAATGTAATAGCAAATAAACGGCCAAACAAAAGGACCGAAGGACCGGGTGCATTGGGACATCTGATATAGACATATAATTCATCGGATTTGATGATGCTGTAGAAGCAAATACAGTTTTGGATGACCATAGAGTAATACGTATTTTTCAATCACATAACGGCTGGAACCTCTGCTTGGCTGGATTAATTACGATACTTCCGGTGAAACGCAGGAGTCTGAGTGAGCACGAAGAAATAAGCTACAATAACTGGTTATGGAATCTGACTAAAAGGGTTTTTTGTTGTTCATGGAAATAACAATTAAATTTCTGTTTTTGTGTTATTAGACAGCTTCTTAGTAGTTAGGTGGAAAGAACTGTTACACAATCACTAACTACTTGCTATAATGCTGTAGAAATTTAAGTAGCAGTCTTCGTCTATTTTGAGTTTCACTTCAGCAGTGACTAATATTTTAGACTTGCAGTCACTTTTGTACATATTTCCTTGGGGCCCCCCTTAACATTCAAACTTACACTTATCAGCCAGAATGTTATAACCACCTCCTAGTAGCCGGTTTGCCCAACATTGGCACGGATAACAGCCGCGACGCGTCGTGGCATGGAAGCAATGACGCCTTCATAAGTTGTTTGATAGAGTTGGCACCACATCTACACACACACAATTCCTGTAAATTCCTGAGAGGGATGATGAGCTCTGACTCCAGTCACATCCCATACGCTTGAATTGGATTAAGATCTAGCGAGTGGACGTGGGGGGGGGGGGGGGGAGCAGAACATCACTTGGAACTCGCCGTTGTGTTCCTCAGACCACTCCTTTGCACTTCTGGCCTTATGGCGTGGCGGATTATCTTGTTGAAAAAATGCCACTGGCGCCAGGAAACACGATCGTCATGAAAGGATGTACGTGGTCTACAACAAGTGTACGATACTCCTTGGCCGTCATGACGCCTTGCACCAGCTCCACTGGATCCATGGATGCCCACGTGAAAGTTCCCCAGAGACTAACGGCGCCGCCACCAGATTATCTCCAGCCCGCGTAAAGGTGTTCCCCTGGAAGGTGACGTATTCACGCCTTCTTGACGGCGTTATGAAGAAGGTATCTGGATTCATCAGATCAGGCAACGCTCTGCCACTGCGCCTACATCCAGTACGATGGTCATCTGCCCAATTAACTCGTGATTGCCGATTGGCGCATGCATTGATCGTCGGCTACGGAGGTCCATCGTTGGGAGTGTTCGGTATACTTTGTGTTCAGACACAGTTGTACTCTGCCTTTCATTAAAATCTGATGTTATTTCCGCCGTATTTCGCCTCCTGTCCTCCACCGGTAGCTGAGTGGCCCCGGCACGGTAACTCAGCGTGTTCTGTCAGAGAGCTGGTTGGCCTCTGTAATAAAAAAACTGAGTGGAAGGCTCAACAAACGAACTTTAACCGATGTCATGTGGCGTCCACAACGACCAAATCCAACGAACTGGAAAGAAATGTGGTCAGCGGCACAGAATGTTAACCCTCCGGGCCCGGGTTCGATTCCCGAGTGGGTCGGAGATTTTCTCCACTAGGTGACGTGTTGCCCTAATCATCATCATTTCATCCCCATCGACGCGCAAGTCGCAAACGTGAGGCCCTAGTCCCACGATATTTACATTTTTAGTTCGCCGCCTGTCCTGTTTTAGCAACTTGCCGACCCTACGACGTCTAACATCTGTAAAGAGAGGTGACCGCGCAACTAAACTTCTTTACCTTCATTATGTCCACTGCAAGAGTATAAACCTAATTTAAATACAGGAATAAAAGTCTGATGTGAACAATATTAACTATTCGCTAGCTTTCTAACATTTCCCCTTCTTTACGCTCTACATAGATATAAAATAACGTACTAAATCTAGGCACGGATGTAATTTTATATCCTTTAGTGGAATCCTTATGCACTGTAGCCCATCAAAGCTGTAGCAACGGGAAGGCTAACAAATAATGATAATTAACCCAGTGTATGTGTACAGCACAATAGGGAGAATACATAATTAATTTTATACGTAATTATTGGACGTCAAGACTGAGAAATTTAGTACACATGGTTGTCACCTCTGCCAGTAAATATGTCTCAGACATCCAGAGCTAAATATTCACTCTGCGACGGAGTGAAAATTTCAGTCTGGAAACATCCCCTGTGTTGGTCCTAAGTCATGTCTCCGCTATATCCTTTCTTCCTGGGAGTTCCATGTAAGTTTTGCAGGAGAACTTCTGTGAAGCTGGGAAGGTAGGAGACGAGATAGTGGCGGAAGTAAAGCTTTGAGGCAGTGTCGTCAGCCGTGCTTAGGTAGCTCAGTCGGTAGAGCACTAGCCCGGAGACAAAGTTCGTGAGATCGATTCTCTATCCGGCAGACAGTTTTAATCCGCCAGGGACGTTCATGTCTCAAACATGGCTGATCAACGTGTAGAACCGAGCTTGGATGACACATACATATACATTACATGTCGCTTCAACTCTTTACCGGTGTGCATCTCTCGAAGAATTTGGCCAGTGGTAGCGTACTGTCTCTCAGAAACACTTACAAGATGTTTCCAGTGAGCAGAGAGATATAGGGACCTACTGTTCTGGGCAACAGTCGAACAGCAAAGGTGACACGAGGGCCTGCGACGTCTTGTTGAAAGATAATGACTCGGAGGCAACGAAGATAAGGACAGACACTTCTGCCAATAGTCCTGCTGCAAAAAGAGCCTGTTTCCTCCCTCATAACATGTCACTTGGTTATAAGATAAGGACAGACACTTCTGCCAATAGTCCTGCTGCAAGAAGAGCCTGTTTCCTCCCTCATAACATGTCACTTGGTTATAAGATTTTGCACGGTAGAGCAAAGAATATGTCCGTGTTTTGGGGCGCTAGTGGTGTGAGATCGTTGGATTGCACCATGGCATTGATTATGCTTCTCTCGAACCCATCGAGTCTATATTCACATGACTGTTGGAGTATTCCGATCAACACCAGCAGCCATATCGCGAAACAGTAAACCCCACTTTCGAGACGCCACAGTCCTGCAGCCATCGATTCCCGGTAGACGTTTCTCCTCCTTACAAGCGACATAACACGATCTTATCACGAAGGAAGAACTTTCAAATACGATATTAGAATAAACAACCCACTGCGTCAATACGCACAATTTAGATGATGATAGTCGTACATAGTTACAGCGATCGTGCTGAAATGTTAATCCCTAGCATACGTAAAGATGTAAATATCCTTTATTGCAATTTGACGTTTGTTATCATGATGTTTCAGTTTGAACCGCCGAAAGTTTAAAACAGGGTCTCTAATCTATACAGAAGGCTATTTAGCGGTGATTATTTTCTATAGCAGGTTGGTGTGAGCAAAAAATGGCTCTGAGCACTATGGGACTTAGCATCTGTGGTCATCAGTCCCCTAGATCTTAGAACTACTTAAACCTAACTAACCTAGGGACATCACACACATCCATGCCCGAGGCAGGATTCGAACCTGCGACCGTAGCAGTCGCGCGGTTCCAGACCGCGCGCCTAGAACCGCTAGACCACCGCGGCCGGCGGTGTGAGCGAGATCGTTTCTGTGTCAACCGTTAATTTCTATGTGAAGTTTCATAAGGTTAATTCGCTATTCTTGCAGTAATCATGTTACAAGAATCAGTGAAGTGTCAAAACTTTCGCTGTTGTTGTGCCAGCTGCATTCTAAAACAAACAAGCCAAAGGTTGAACAATGAAAACCGCTGAAAGGATCGTAATTTTCTTGCTTTTGGAAGACGCTGCGGTCCTTGTAAGACCAGTGAGGTCCCACATTCGCTATTAAGCCGGTATTACACGACAAACCTAGCGTGTACAAGTCAACTGTAGACGGCCTGACACTTATTGACAGAGCAGGAGAAGCTACAGTTTTTGTAGAGGGTTCATCCGTCAGAGAGAAAATAGGAGCCAATCTTTAAGTAGTCTGCCAGGAATCCGGGCATGCACAGTACAGAAGGTGACTAAGCGCATGCGCAGAAGGCAGCATTTCGAGTGGACTTGCTGTTTGTTGTTTTCACAGTGGTCAGGAGACGAGATACACGTAAGACCTTAACGACTCTTTTGGCTACTGCACAGGATATTGTACACATTTTTCAGTGAGAGTTATTTTTAAATACTCTTCTTTGTACTACCATTGGAAAAAGTACTATATCTATTGGTTCCTCATTACTGTAGAAATGGAACGGAACAATAAAACTATAAGTTTGCTTATTGAGGCAAGGAAAAGTGTCTACATGATCCTCTACAAAAGCTGTAGCGATATGATGTAGTCTATGTTTAATTCTGTGTTTATACGTGTTACGAAAATGTGCAGGTAATTTTACTTTTGATATGTGCTATGATATATGCTTAAAGCACCGCACACCTTTGATTTGATTGTACTTTTTGTATTATTTCAGATTACCAGGATGGATAGTGTTGAAGGAATAGTCGCAAGAGTCAGAGCAGTTGAGCTGACCGCGACTAAAAGCCATTTGGATCTTGGCAGTCGCACTATCGTGCCGAGCTGGAAAAGATAACAGAAAGTGAGAGGAGTCACACAGGCACGATGAAAGTGCGTAAACCGAGCATGTAATAGTTCCCTCATCACTGTGTGACTTGCCCGAATAGCCGGCCGGAGTGGCCGAGTGGTTCTAGGCGCAACAGTCTGGAACTGCACGACCGCTACGGTCGCAGGTTCGAATCCTGCCTCGGTCATGGATGTGTGTGATGTCCTTAGGTTAGTTAGGTTTAAGTAGTTCTAAGTTCTGGGGACTGATGACCTCAGAAGTTAAGTCCCATAGTGCTCAGTGCCATATGAACCATTTGAGCTTGCCCGAATCCCTTTCATATGCAAGCGACAGCAACTTCTCATAAGCAAGTCAAGGACGCTCTGACAAGATTCCTACATTCCTGTGGGTCTTCGGACCTCAGTTCCTTGATTAACAGGTGGCATGTATCCCTGCTTTCATCCTTCTTCTCAGGCAGGGTTGAACGCAGTTCCTGCTCCCGGCATTACGTCATCGTTCTGAACTTCTAACGATTACGACAGCCACTGCAAAGCAAGTGCTGCATAGATAACTGCGCCCTCTACGTCCAAAATTCTGTGAAACGTTAACACAGGTAATCATTTGCTTGTACCACTATGACATTAAACGATCACTGTAGTCCATTCTTCCGTATAATAATAATGTACGAGTAGTTTCATAGTACCTGCACAAGAGAAAAATGGAGCTGCAATAAATACGACTAAGATCTCTCACAAGATCTAATAGCCCATATCATTAATAATTACAAAAATGTAACTGCTCCATCCAACGACGTACACAAGCCCGCGATCAGATGATGTGCGCCTGGGGCCCTGGCGCAGACTTATATCCGGTAAGTGTACCGTGTAATAGGCGATTTAGAGACACTTGACGATAAAGCAAACACACACACGAGTCCACCATCCGCTGCACTCAGTAATGCTGGAAATAGTGAAGAGCAAAGGGCAAAGGGCTATAGTGCGTGAGTGCGTTTTCTAACAGCGCAAACAGTGCACGGGAAAGAATTTCATCGAAGAATGGTACGATTACGGAGAGCGCTGTATGTCCGTTGCAAGGTTCAAGGTGTGGCATAGGCGATTCGGAGAAGGACGGGTATCGTCAGCAGATGAGCAGACTCTCGGACGCCACACAGCGTCACTGGTACCACTGTCCAACACGTGGATGTCCTGACTAGTCGAGACCGGTGAGTTAGGGTATCAGCCATTGCCGCAGAGGTCGGACTCAGCGCCGGAACTGCAGTGCCTTCCGTGCACTTGTGGCATTCTTCGATGGACTGAAGTTCTCCGCACACCTTCCGCTGACAGGAAACACACTACAACGTTTTCTTTTGAAGCCTCATTTCAACTCTTTTCAATATGACTGAGTGCAGCGGAAGGTCGACATGTGCAAGTGCTTCCTCTGTCGTCACATGAATATGAGTACGTGCCTCAGGCATCCTTTGGATCTTAAAGGCGTTTTTATACGGATGGCAGCTTCTTCCACAGGCAGTGGCATTACTGTTATTTCAGCGGTTTTTATTTTATGGCATCGAGCTCGTTTCTTTTTGAATGCATCTTAGACAGTGTAGGTTTTCTATTTGCACGGAAAGCACCGAGCGAGGTGGCGCAGTGGTTAGCACACTGGACTCGCATTAGGGAGGACGATGGTTTACCGTGACTTCCCAGCATCGCTTTACGCTATGCCGGGGTGGTTCCTTTGAAAGGGCATTGCTGACTTCCTTCCCCATCCTTCCCTCGACCGGTGACCTCGCTCCTTGGACTCTTCCACCAAATCAAACTCTGCACGAAAAGCGGAGGGTGTAGAGAGAATGCTAATAAGGATCGAAAGGTTATGTAACGTCTTCCCGCAAAACAACGCAGATGCAGGAGCTGCTGCCTACCGAGCGAGGTGGTGCAATGGTTAGCACGCTGGATTCGCATTCGGGAGGACCACGGTTGAAACTCACGTCCGGTCATTTTGACTTCAGTTTCTCGTGATTTCCCTTAATCACTTAATGCAAATGCCAAGATGGTTCCTTTAAAAGAGCCTAACTGAGTTCGTTCCCTAATCTCATGGGACCGATAACCTCGCTATCTGGCCCCCTCCCCCAAATCTGCCAACCAACCATTTCTGCCTATCCGTAATACGCAAACAATGATGTGTGAGAACATAGTGCTGCGTCTTTCGAGCAAGACACAGCCAGGTCAAAAGCACTATGGGCACAAAGATGCCAGCTTGTGCCAGTACCATAGAGACTCGCCACTTACACGAGTTCCACCAGCTCCACGGGCGGCCCTGAGGATGAAGATATCGACTACTCCTAGGCCGATTGCCGGTCGAATACAATCCGCCAATGACAAAGGAGCTTACCCACTTGGATATACACTCCTGGAAATTGAAATAAGAACACCGTGAATTCATTGTCCCAGGAAGGGGAAACTTTATTGACACATTCCTGGGGTCAGATACATCACATGATCACACTGACAGAACCACAGGCACATAGACACAGGCAACAGAGCATGCACAATGTCGGCACTAGTACAGTGTATATCCACCTTTCGCAGCAATGCAGGCTGCTATTCTCCCTTGGAGACGATCGTAGAGATGCTGGATGTAGTCCTGTGGAACAGCTTGCCAGGCCATTTCCACCTGGCGCCTCAGTTGGACCAGCGTTCGTGCTGGACGTGCAGACCGCGTGAGACGACGCTTCATCCAGTCCCAAACATGCTCAATGGGGGACAGATCCGGAGATCTTGCTGGCCAGGGTAGTTGACTTACACCTTCTAGAGCACGTTGGGTGGCTCGGGATACATGCGGACGTGCATTGTCCTGTTGGAACAACAAGTTCCCTTGCCGGTCTAGGAATGGTAGAACGATGGGTTCGATGACGGTTTGGATGTACCGTGCACTATTCAGTGTCCCCTCGACGATCACCAGTGGTGTACGGCCAGTGTAGGAGATCGCTCCCCACACCATGATGCCGGGTGTTGGCCCTGTGTGCCTCGGTCGTATGCAGTCCTGATTGTGGCGCTCACCTGCACGGCGCGAAACACGCATACGACCATCATTGGCACCAAGACAGAAGCGACTCTCATCGCTGAAGACGACACGTCTCCATTCGTCCCTCCATTCACGCCTGTCGCGACACCACTGGAGGCGGGCTGCACGATGTTGGGGCGTGAGCGGAAGACGGCCTAACGGTGTGCGGGACCGTAGCCCAGCTTCATGGAGACGGTTGCGAATGGTCCTCGCCGATACCCCAGGAGCAACAGTGTCCCTAATTTGCTGGGAAGTGGCGGTGCTGTCCCCTACGGCACTGCGTAGGATCCTACGGTCTTGGCGTGCATCCGTGCGTCGCTGCGGTCCAGTCCCAGGTCGACGGGCACGTGCACCTTCCGCCGACCACTGGCGACAAGATCGATGTACTGTGGAGACCTCACGCCCCACGTGTTGAGCAATTCGGCGGTACGTCCACCCGGCCTCCCGCATGCCCACTATACGCCCTCGCTCAAAGTCCGTCAACTGCACATACGGTTCACGTCCACGCTGTCGCGGCATGCTACCAGTGTAAAAGACTGCGATGGAGCTCCGTATGCCACGGCAAACTGGCTGACACTGACGGCGGCGGTGCACAAATGCTGCGCAGCTAGCGCCATTCGACGGACAACACCGCGGTTCCTGGTGTGTCCGCTGTGCCGTGCGTGTGATCATTGCTTGTACAGCCCTCTCGCAGTGTCCGGAGCAAGTATGGTGGGTCTGACACACCGGTGTCAATGTGTTCTTTTTTCCATTTCCAGGAGTGTAGATCATTGTACTGGGCTGACTAACACGAAATGTGGCATATTTCTTCTTAAACGCAACAGCAGTTAATAATGACATCTGAGCGTAACTCCCTTTTACGGCCACAGGGCGTTTTCTAAGATTGTTCCCGTAACTAAAAAATTTGGCTCTAGCTACTGACTAAACCGTTAAAAAAAACAGAGAGAGAAGGAATTATCAGTGGCAAATTACCTGAGCCATTTCGAGGCGACGTTTCCGAATGTCATCCATTAAACCTCATAACTATAACCATAATCTTTCATTATTAGTGGACAGCGAAAAGTAAGTGTCGCACTATTATAGCAGTTTAAATTGCGTTTATTGAATGCTACATTACATTTCAAACAGAAACAGATAAATGACACTCTACTATGACATACTCACCAGTGGTCAAAAAGTTCTGGAAATCGTTCAGTTTCGCAACGACGGAAATCCGATCTTTCGTGACGGAGACATTTGAGAACAGCTGTGTGAACGTCCTCTTTGTTTAAAAATCTTTCCCCCAACAGGTACTTCCATCTTGCTAAGACTGGACGTGACGCTGCAGTTGGTCCATATACTTCCAGATCTTCACGGTAAATCTGTGTGCGGTTCAGCCGTGTTGGCCATAAGATTCGTGCTGTACCGGGTATTTTGACTTTAGGGTACTTTACCATTGCCACGCTATTTCCATCACATACTATGATGGACCTGTTGCTCTTACCACAGCAGATACGCGGGAAACTCGGAGGGTGTAGTCAGTGCAAGCAGAGCCTCACTCTTGAAGCGCATTGTTCTCAGGATAGGACGATATGTGTAACTTAAATTCTGAAACACCTGTGTAACAAACCAAGTGACACACAAATGTTTGTAAAAGGTGTTATAAGGCCTGCTATGGCTCAGGACATGTTCATAGGATTTTTCGACCTGTGAAAAGCATTCGACAATGTCAAATGTTGAAAGATCTTCGAAATTCTGAGGAAAACAGTGGTAAGCTACAAGGAGGGAATGGAAACATACATCATGTAAAAGGGCCTAGAGGGAATAATTAGAGTGGAAGATCAAGATCGAATATCTTGGTTCAAAAGGATGAAAGACAGGGACGCAGCCTTTTGGCCCTACTGTTCAACCCATACATCGAAGAGGCAGTGGTGGAAGTAAAACAAAGGTTCTGGTGTGGAATTAATGAAAGGATATCAATGATACGATTCTCTGATGGCATTAGTACCCTTTGTGAAAGCGAAGGAGGTTTACAGGGCCGCGCGGAGTGGCCGTGCGGTTGGAGGCCTCAGTGTCACGGAATGCGCGTCCACCCCTGCCGGACGTTCGAGTCCTCCTTCGGGTATGTGTGTGTGTGTGTGTGTGTGTGTGTGTGAACATTTGAGAATTACAGAATCTGCTGAATGGAATGAACAGTCTTATAGTACAAAATATGGATTGAGATTACGTCAAAGAAAGACGGAAGTAATGAGTACTAGCCGAAATGAGAACAGTGGAAAACTAAATATTAGGTCTGCTGATCACAAATTGATGAAGTTAAGGGATTCCGCTAGCCAGACAGCAAAATAACCAATGACAGACGGAGAAAGAAGGGCTGGCAAAAAGAGCATTTCTGGCCCAGAGAAGTCTACTACTACCAAACATAGGCCTAAATTTGAGAATGTACGTTTGGAGCACAGCATTGTATGGTACTCAAACATTGAATGTGGGGAAAACCGGAACAGAAGATAATCGAAGCATTTGAGAAGTGGTGCTACAAAAAATGTTGAAAATTACGTGCATTGATAATTTAAGGAAGAGGAAAAAAATGTTCGGTAAACACTGACAAGAAGAAGGGAAAGGATGATGCGACAACTGTTAAGGCACCAGGGAATAACTTCTAAGGTGTTAGAGGGAGTTGCAAAAGGTAAGAACTGAAGAGGAAGACGGAGATTGGAAACTGGAATACATCTAACAAATAAGTAGGTTGCAAGTGCCACTCTGAGATAAAGAAGTTGGCACAGGAGAGGGCTTTCGTGCGATTCATGGCGGGCAGCATCAAACCATCAGAAGACTCAGGAAAGAAATGGCCTCGTAGTGGGGAAATAAAAGCCTTAGCTCACTGCAACCTGTTTCTTATCGTCCACTACGTATTTTGCTTCACGTGTTACTATGGACTTGAAGTAGAAGAAAACGAAGATGCTACGGCTTTTGCTGTTTCATACCGTAGCCACATTAGTCTCCCTTTCTTCTCAATTTTACGAGACATCGATTTCATACGAACTGTACATTAAAAAGTGGATACCGAGTAGCCTCAGGCAATGGGACGGCGGGCAGGTGGCCAGACTTCAAGAAAGAGTTTCCAAGGCCTACCGCCTCCACCGCGACCTGCGAAACCGTGCTATGAAGGATGTCCGGCCGTGCTGAAACACCTCGGTACGCGACTCCGTATTTCGTAAGAATCGCACTGGCCGCGTGGCCTACGGTCTTCCTTGCGGCATTTCGCCGGAGTCAATGTTCACGGCCGACCAGTCTCCCAGATTGGCAACACATCGTGATGGAGATGGCGTTAATAACGGCGTTTGCGACCACATCCGCTTCCTTTCGGCGGAATCAGTATTTTAAAGTTTTTATCGACTGTCAGCTGTTTACAGTGAAATTAACTACACCACGTACAATTAGCAGGTGCGTCCAAAATGTTTGCTCCACGTCTTTTACAGAATATCCATTCACAAAACACATCTGCATCTACATACATGCTTTGCAAGCACCCTACGTCACAAGGTGGAGGATACCCTACACTATAATTAGTCGATACCTCTTGCAGTCCCCTCGGAAATGAAGCGATGGAGTAACGACTGTATATATACCTCCGCACGCGCCCTGGTTTCTCTTATTTTGTCTTCACAGTCCTTACCGAAATGTCAGTGTGAGACAGTAGAATCGTTCTGCAGTCCGTCGAAAATGCTGGTTATCTAAGCTTCCTCAACAGAACGTCTCAAAAGAACTTCTTCCCTCCACTGATTCCCATTTGTCTTCGCGTATTGATCGAATCTACCGGTAACAAATCCAGCAGCACGTCTCAGAATTGCTTCCATGTCTTCTTTTAATCCGACCTTGTGAGGATGCCTAATACCCGATCGGTGGTCTAGTACGAGACCCACAAATGACCCTGTGCGCTGTCCCCTTTACAGACAAGCTACACTACTACAGAGTTCTCGCAATAAACCGATACCGATCATTCGGCTTTCCAACGTCAACCCCCATTCAACGCACTCGTACCATTCCGTCTCGTTTAAAATGTTACACCTTGGTAGCCCGCATCTCGTGGTCGTGCGGTAGCGCTCTCGCTTCCCACGCCCGGGTTCCCGGGTTCGATTCCCGGCGGGGTCAGGGATTTTCTCTGCCTCGTGATGGCTGAGTGTTGTGTGATGTCCTTAGGTTAGTTAGGTTTAAGTAGTTCTAAGTTCTAGGGGACTGATGACCAAAGATGTTAAGTCCCATAGTGCTCAGAGCCATTTGAACTAACACCTGGGTATTTAATCGGGGTCGACGTGTCAAACACCACACAACCAAAATTATAGTACCAGTGATGCGCTGATTGACACAGTCACTTAGAATACACATCTAGGCGTAACATTGCAACATATAATTCAAACATCCTTTTCCTACTACCAGAAATCCAGCAGATTTCCACAAGTCATATACTAAGTATTTTCAAAAAATCAATTTTGAAGTGCTTAACCTGAATGACAAGTAGTAAATAAGTGTAAGGAAATCGTGATACTACATACTGAGTTTACCTTGTTTTTGGGCAGGTTCACCCTCATTCTGACTGACACTATTCGCTTCTCTTGTGCCACTCGCTTCATTTCGGAGTCAGATTGGCACTTAATATTCGACGTTAGCTGATATAATCCAATCTCTGTATTCCCATACAGTTTTTGTCCGCTGTGTCTCTCTCTGATATTATGCAATTTCTTCCCTAACGCGCTATCACGCTGTCCTCTCATCTTGTGCGTGTTATCACACATTCCTTTCCTCGCTTATTCTGCACAGAACCTTAATTCTCACTAGTCTTTGAATTCCATGAGAATGTATTATTTATAGCATGGTCCTAGCTGACCACTAGTGTTTTTTATAGCAACTGAGACTTAGGACGAGAGCTATTAATAGTCGATTTCCACAAAATAGTAACACTCATTTATCGGAAATGGACCAAATAGTTTTATTTCAATAATTTACTGGTCATACATCACATTGGCAATTTTCTGTAATAGAGCTGTTGGACGAATGGCATATTCAATGTTACAGAAGAAATCCATAGTAAATTCAGTGATGTTCACAAGCTTTTTGGGAATGTCGAAAACGAATTATTGAAACTCCCTTCACGTGTTGCAGCATTTAAGTTTTTAGCTCCACGCATTTCCTTAGCTTCATCTTCATTTTGACAAGACGAGTGGTCCTGTATTGATGCTTGTGATTGTTACTGCCCGAACTTCAGTTTTGTGAAAAGCGACATTGATTCAGTCGACAGCAGTGAAGCCACTTCGATAGGCCTTGACAAAGAAGTAATGTCTAAAGACGAAGTCTTAGGCAAACTTTTATAAATAAAATCATATTTTACATGTATTCCTGCTTCCATGACTGCTTTGAAGCAATCAGAAGTCCCACTAGTAAAGAAAGAACAAATTGCAACTAAATTAGAAACTCTATTCTGTAAAATCGTGGAGGAAGTGTTACAGAAGATAGAGATGGTGTTAGAAGAAAAAGGAAAGTAACATAGACTGTGCTCCATTTTCATGATTTTGTTGGACGAAAGTTTTCTCTTAATTATCTACGTTTAGAATCAATGATAATGTTTATTGTGCTACTTTTGTGGCATCTGAAGCAGAGAGAAGTTTTTCGAAGTTGGCTGACAAAAAATATTATTATAAATATGGTCTGCTATTTGGCATATTATGGGGAGCCTTAGATAATTAAAATCCTAGCCTTGTTTTGGACTTGCTGGACTAAAAAAAATTGTGAATAGGCGCTCTCTCAATGATTTTTGTGCATTTTATTTTCCGCAAAACTTAACATTTTTCATCGATAAATTGTCTGCTGTCGTTATGTTTTGACGGTTTAATACGAGATAAATAATTCTGGGCACTTGGACCTAATATTTATTTGGTATAACTAACATAGGCTGAGATACAAACTGTATTTAATTCCATAGCGAAACAATTGCGTCCAGTCACTGTATTCATTCCAAGTAGTAAAGGCTACAACAATCAGCTGAAAATAATTTTTTTACGTATCTAGATTTCGGTTACTGTGTGGCCATCTGCAGTGCAATAAACGTAAGTTAAAACCTTAAAAACACTTTTATATGCACATAGTCCCAACTTCACTATTCATGTCAGAGGCTGAGTTTTCACTGACGCCGTCTGTTTCAGCGTATACGCACGTAATACTACCTGAACTGTTCATGTCAGAGGTTGTGTTCACACTGTCGGTGTCATTGTCTCTATCAGTATGAACTCAGCCTCTGTCACGAATAGTCCAGCTGGAACTATGTGCACATGCACGTGCCTTTAATGTTTCAATTTACATTTATTACATTGTAGATGATCACACAGTGACCGAAATATAGCCATGCAATAAACAACATGTGGGACTTATTACTGTATTCTTAACTATTTGTAGTCAGTGTAAAGCATCTCTTTTAATTATGGATAGGGTTGAGTAACATGATAGGAATGGTCACCAGGCGACAGTGCGGAGTAGGTGGAGGTCAGTTGCTCGAGGCAGTTTTTTTTTTTTTTTTACGATTAGGCAAAAACAACGCCACGAAGTGACCCAAACTTCTTCTCCATTACACAGAATCCTAGTCCAAGAGTTTCAGATGCTAGCTTCCAGTTCAGTTAGGGACAGTTGATAATTACATAATAGTATAACAAGTACACATGTAGAATTTTAAACAGTGTTTTGTGATCTGGAGTGGAATACAGTAGTACAACTACTTTCAGAATTTTGCTGTAAACGTTTCATTAGTTATGCATTGTCCTAATCAGCATGTGAAAGTGGGCAATTTGCAAGAAAAAGAAAAAAAAGCCATAGCTCAGAAATCTTATATGTGGCCATTACTAGTGTTACTATATGCTAGTAGTTCCTTATGGTACACATGTTATCACGCCAATCCTCTGTTTTAAGTCATATGATAAATCTGTATTTCCTGTGTACATTAAAATGTAGCACATTGTCATTCTGTGTAGATCTCTACAGGTTTTTCGATGTTTAAAGTTAAATCACTTTGCAGGACAAATTTTCTGTTAGCAGTAGGTGGTGAAACCATTATCAAATATACAGGATGCAGAAGAAACTTGATATTATAATATCAAGATAGGGGACGGTGAAACAAGCAAAGTTTCCAGATATCCACACATTAAGAATTCATTGTCGTGTATGTAAAGCTATAAAACGGCAACAAATCAGACACGATATTGCGAAAATGTCTGCAGTTAACCTCACTTGCCCCATCTAACACCTGTTATGCTGAAGACCGTAATTTACTGCAAAAATTGGGTCAAGGTAATTTTGGAAGGTAAATCGACAAGGTTAGACCAGCAGTAATGCAATTTTCTATGCTGTTTACGGGTAAAACTCGAATGTTACATCAAATGCGCAAGAAGTGCCGTAATCAGTTGAAATTAACTAGTTTCACACAGAAACAGCCCTATAAAGTGCAACTGTATGGTGCAAGGTTTTAGTCAATGAAATCAAAAAGCCAATGTACGAAGAGTGTGAACTAACTTTTGCTATAATATATACGCCAGTAACTCTAAACTAAGACACTGATGAATAAACATGTTAAACCTTAAGTTGTTCCTTTTGCATTAGGACGTTACAACTGCATGGTTGGCTGCGGGGCATGATGGGAATTAGAATGCGCCGTAGGGTTTGGTTGGCGACGATGCCCGCTCTCATTTGGATGGGTTCATCAATAAGCAGAACCCCTGCATTTGAGGGACTTATAATTCGCATTTAGGGACAGAGTCTCTTCTCCGTCAACAGGTGACTGTGTGGTGTGCAATGACCAGTCACAGAAAAATCGGTGCGATGTTCCTTGATGACAGGGTGAATATCGAACGGTAGGTGAAAGTTTTGGTATATAATTTCATCCCCATTATCCATAGATATTCAATCTGTATATTGAGCAAGCAGTAAAGGAAACAAAAGAAATATTCGAAATAGGTATTCAAGTCCATGGAGAAGAAATAAAAACTTTGAGGTTCACCGATGACATTGTAATTCTGTCAGAGACAGCAAAGAACTTGGAAGAGCAGTTGAACGGAATGGACAGTGTCTTGAAAGGAGGATATAAGATCAACAGCAACAAAAGCAAGACGAGGATAATGGAATGCAGTCGAATTAAGTCGGGTGACGCTGAGGGACTTAGATTAGGAAATGAGACTCTTAAAGTTGTAAAGGAGGTTAACTATTTGGGGAGCAAAATAACTGATGATGGTCGAAGTAGAGAGGATGTAAAATGTAGACTAGCAATGGCAAGGAAAGCGTATCTGAAGAAGAGAAATTTGTTAACATCGAGTATAGATTTAAGTGTCAGGAAGTCGTTTCTGAAAGTATTTGTATGGATTGTGGCCATGTATGGAAGTGAAACATGGACGATAAATCGATATATAGTTTGGACAAGAAGAGATTAGGAGCTTTCGAAATGTGGTGCTATAGAAGAATGCTGAAGATTAGATGGGTAGATCACATAACTAATGAGGAGGTTTTGAATGGAATTGGGGATAAGATTAGTTTGTGGCACAACTTGACTAGAAGAAAGGATCGGTTGGTAGGGCATATTCTGAGGCATCAAGGAATCACCAATTTAGTATTGGAAGGCAGCGTGGAGGGTAAAAATCGTAGAGGGAGACCAAGGGATGAATACACTAAGCAGATTCAGAAGGATGTAGGTAGCAGTAGATACTGGGAGATGGAGAAGCTTGCACAGGATAGAGTGGCATGGAGAGCTGTATCAAACCAGTCTCAGGATGAAAACCATAACAACAACATCCATAGTGACCCGGATTTCGACAAGATGTGCTTCATGAAAGACAGAGCTCGACGCCATTGAGGCAGGAATATGTTTGATGTCCTGGAGGAGCAGTTTGGGGACGGCATTCTGAATCTGGGGTACGCAGAGGCCACTAGCATGGGCGTCGATTGAGCGCCATATTCTCCAGATCTGAATGAGTGCGACTCCTGTTTGTGGGGCTAAATTAAAGAAAAAGTGTACAGCACTAACCCCAAAACCATTTCTGAGCAGAAAACAGCCATTCAGGAGGCCATCGGGAGCATCGATGTTCCGACACTCCAGCGGATGGTGCAGATTTTCGCTATTCACCCATTCCACATCATCGCCAATGATGACAGCCATATCTAACACGCTATAACCTAAATCTAAATACATGTAGCGAAGTTTACAAGTTGAATAAAGTTTGTGCACTCCGTAGTTGGTAACTAATTTACCTTTCTTTCATGTAGTTCAATAATTATCATCCAGAACACAAAATAATTTTTAACTCGTAACACGTGGTAATCTCTGCCAGAAAACAGCATAAAAGCTGACGTCCATTCAAAATTATTCGTTCTTCCTCTCGACTATTTCTGCCGTGTTCAGCCTACGTTTTATCGACTTGCCGCACGGCACACTGATGTGTCTTTTTATGAGCTGTTCTTTTGCACACAATATTCCTGTGCCATATTTGGAAGATCATAATTTGTTAATATGGGAACACGTGAGGCAATACTGACCCTACGACTTATCTTAGAAGCTAGATTAAGAAAAGGCAAACCTACGTTTCTAGCATTTGCAGACTTAGAGAAAGCTTTTGACAATGTTGACTGGCATACTCTCTTTCAAATTCTGAAGGTGGCAGGGGTAAAAAACAGTGAGCGAAAGGCTGTTTACAATTTGTACCGAAACCAGATGGCAGTTACAAGAGTCGAGCGACATGAAAGGGAAGCAGTGGTTGGGAAGGGAGTGAGACAGGGTTGTAGCCTATCCTCAATATTATTCAATCTGTATATTGATTAAGCATTAAAGGAAACAAAAGAAAAATGTAGAGTAGGAATTAAAATCCATGGAGAAGAAATAAAAACTTTAAGGTTAGCCGATGACATTGTAATTCTGTCAAAGACAGCAAAGCACTTGGAAGAGCAGTTGAATGGAATGAACAGTGTCTTGAAAGGAGAATATAAGGTGAACATCAACAAAACCAAAGCGAGGTTAATGGAATGTAATGGAATGAAATCGGGTGATGCTGACGGAATTAGATTAGGAAATGAAACACTTAAGGTAGTAAATGAGTTTTGCTATTTGGGGAGCAAAATAACTGATGATGGTCGAAGTAGAGAGGATATAAAATGTAGACTGGCAATGGCAAGGAAAGCGTTTCTGGAGAAGAGAAATTTGTTAACATCGAGTATAGATTAAAGTGTCAGGAAGTCGTTTCTGAAAGTATATGTATGGAGTGTAGCCATGTATGGAGTGAAACATGGACGATATATAGTGTGGACAAGAAGAGAATAGAAGCTTTTGAAACGTGGTGCTACAGAAGAATGCTGAAGATTAGATGGGTAGATCACATAAGTAATGAGGAGCTATTGAATAGGATTGGGGAGATGAGGAGTTTGTGGCACAAGTGACTAGAAGAAGGGATCGGTTGGTAGGACATGTTCTGAGGCATCAAAGGATCACCAATTTAGTATGGGAGGGCAGCGTGGAGGGTAAAAATCGTAGAGGGAGACCAAGAGATGAATACACTAAGCAGATTCAGAAGGATGCAGGCTGCAGTACGTACCGGGAGATGAAGAAGCTTGCACTGGATAGAGTAGCATGGAGAACTACATCAAACCAGTCTCAGAACTGAAGACCACAACAACAACAATTTGTTAAAATACCTGTCCGTCACAATCTTACTGAAACTACCAGTATCGAATAACAGACCATCCTCAGGAATGAAGACTAACATTAGTTACGAGTACAGCGACCAAACATTATCATTTGTATCTTGATCAACGTTCTACACCAAAATAACGGTAATCTTGAAATTATTTGATTTACACAGTAAGCTAAGGACAGGATCAGTTCGACAACATTTTTACCTTAGGTGTAAATCGGCTACTTACCAATCGTCTGTTTGTTTGATGCAGTTAATATGTAACAAGATCGAGAAACTAATGATCGCATTGATCTAGATATGTATCATGTGATCATATTTGTTCGAACAACCCGTAAAATGTCTCCCATGCCAATATATGATTTATTCTTTGACCCAAACTCGTAGCATCAATACAATCGAGATGCCCAATTATTTTTCAGAAATATTTAACAGCTTTAAATCATCCCATCTTTAAAATAAAAGTCTGTGTATCAGCTGAAAAATAAGTTAAGGAAGGTACAATATATTGATGGAAGACTGACGATGATGCGACTGAAGGGTAGTTCAAAAGCTTTGGTGTTAATACAGGTATAGCATAGAGATGAGGAAGTGGAAGAATATTATGAGAAAATATAAGACCTCGTCGAGAGAGAAAATGGAAATACCTGCATTATCATCATGGCGGACTGTAATGCAGTGGTGGGTAAAGGAAGAGATGAAGATAACAGTAGGAAAATTTGGATAAGAATAAAAAATGGGAGAGATGAACGACTAATTAGTATCTGTAAAGAAAAATCATTAGGAGTGTGTAACAAATTGTTTGAACATTACAAAAGGAGACGTTATACATGGATATCAAATTCGAATAGGGAAAGGTATCAGTTGGACTACATCCTGATACAAAAAAGGTTCAGGAACTGTTTGAAGAATGCCAAGGCTTATTCAGGAGCGGTTATAAATTCAGACCACTACCTAGTTGTGTGTGAAATTTAAAAAAAGTCTGGAGAGGTAAAGCAAAGGAAAGACTAAACATAGAAAGACTCAAAGAGGTAGCAAAGGCATCATATTTGGAGAACAGATTTGTGGAGAAATGGGAAAAAGGTAGCGTTGATGAAAATGTTAACGACAAATGGAGAAAAATCAGGGAAAGACCTACTGACTCTGCCAAATACGTACTAGGAATTAGAGTATCCCAAAGTACCAGGACAGGACGATAACAGAAAACATGTTGAAAAAGATGGAAGAGAGGAGAAAGGGGAAAAATGTAGAAACTGAAAAAGGGAAAAATAGGTACAGGAAATTGAATAATGAATTAAGAAGAGAAACTGAAGAATCAAGGGCAAATGGATGAAAAAGAAATGCGACGAAATAGAGAAAATGGAGAAAGAGGAAAGTATGAAATGATGTATAGACTGGCTAGTGAGTTTTTGAACGTAAAAGAAAGAGAAATAACATGAAAATAGAAAGAGCGGACAGAACCACAGGAGGTTTTGAACAGATGGCAAGAATATACTGAATCTAGAAACAGCCCCCAGGCTGTGGCTAAGCCATGTCTCCGCAATATCCTTTCTTCCAGGGGTACTAGTTCTGCAAGGTTCGCAGGAGAGCTTCTGTGAAGTTTGGAAGGTAGGAGACGAGGTACTGGCGGAATTAAAGCTGTGGGGACGGGGCGTGAGTCGTGCTTGGGTAGCTCAGTTGGTAGAGCATTTGCCCGCGAAAGGCAAAGGTCCCGAGTTCGAGTCTCGGTCCGGCACACAGTTTTAATCTGCCAGGAAGATTCGTTTTTTAATATACTGAATGTCTGTATAAGGGGGATGAAATACAAAGCGAAATAATGGTTGAAGAGGAGAAATACGTGCCGGAAGATGGAAAGAGATTCACCATCTTGGAAGCAGAATTAGAAAAGGCGCTGAAGGAGATGAAGAATAGGAAGGCATGTGGAATTGATGATTTGCCAGCAGAACTGTTGACGAGTCTGAAAAACAAGGCAAGAAAAAAAATAGTCTACCTCTGTAATGAGATATATGGCAAAGGGGAATTGCCTGAGAGCTTCCTTGCAAATAGTTATGATACCAATAGAGAAAAAGAGAAACACTAAAAAATGTGAAAAGCATAGGACCATCAGTCTAATATCTCATGCAGCTAAAGTCTTGCTAAGAGGATTGAATAGAAGGCTATATGGTAAGCTGGATAGAGGGATAGCAGAGGAGCAGTTAGGATTTAGAAGAGGAAAAGGAACAAGAGATGCTATTGGCCTGTTAAGAACTATAGAGAAAAGATGAGTGGAAAAAGGTAGAGAAATCTTTGCTGTTTTTATAGATTTAGAAAAGGCTTTTGAAAGAGTTCAGTAGAACAAAAAAATGGTTCAAATGGCTCTGAGCACTATGCGACTTAACTTCTGAGGTCATCAGTCCCCTAGAACTTAGAACTACTTAAACCTAATTAACCTAAGGACATCACACACATCCATGCTCGAGGCAGGATTCGACCCTGCGACCGTAGCGGTTGCGCGGTGACAGATTATTGCGCCCAAAACCGCTCGGCCACCCCTGCTGGCTTCAGTGACACAAGCTGATGGATATCTTGAAGAGGAAAGGAGTAGATTGGAAAGAGAGAAGCCTGGTAAAGAATCTATATTTACACCAGAAAGTAAGGATAAGGATTGGAAATGAAATGTCAGAAGGATGTAGCATTGGACGAGGTGGTAGACAAGGCTGTTGCCTTTCCCCACTGCTGTTTAACGCATACCTTGAAGAGATTACTGTGAAAGGCTTAGATGGGAAAAGAGGTATATGTATTGTTGGAAAGAGAATAGAATGTATAAGATTTGCTGGTGGCATGGTATTAGTGGCAGAAAGTGAACGGACACTGAATAACATGCTGAAAGAGCTGAATGAGAGTTGTGTGGAATATGGGATGCAAATAAACACAGCAAATCAAAGAGTAAGGTCATCAGTACAAGAAGCTACAATCCAATATTAAAATAGGACATTCTATCATTAGCCAAGTAATTGCATTTAAATATCTTTGAAGCACAATAACGGAAGACTTGAGAGTCTCTATGTCCATCATTTTGGCAGGACGTCTCTGGGACGACGGCAGTTTACTATCGTGACAAAAAATAAAAGTACCTACAGCCGTCCTTATGATTTTATTTTATTTTGTCGCTACCAGTTTCAATGTTCATTGCGTCATCTTCAGGTTCTTTTTGATGCGGTACAGGGTGATACGATCCCCATGCATAACCCATCAGTAGGCAGCATTATTGGATACGCAGACAATAAGTCAGCCCTCCAAGTTGATATTGGCGTGCTGACTTACTGTCTGCGTATCCAGTAATGCTGGCTACTGATGGGTTATGCATATCAACCCGTACCGCAGCAAAAAGAGCCTGAAAATTAAACAATGAAGAGTTGAAACTGGTAGCGACAAAATAAAATAAAATCATAAGGACAGCTGCAGTTGTTTTTATTTTTTGTCACGAATACTTGAGATGTCACCAGGAGGTGAAAATACGAATTGCCATAGCGCTGGAGGCATTCAACAGAAAGAGGAGACTCTTATGTGACAAATTAGATAAGGGTTTAAGACAAATGTTTTGTCTGGAGTGTGGCACTATATGGGGCAGAATCATGGACGCTGAGACGAGAGGATGAAAAGAGATGAGAAGCATTTGAGATGTAGATGTGGAGGAGAATGGAGAGAACAAGCTGGATGGAAAGAGTGAGTAATGAAAGAGTACTGGAAAGAGTTGGTGAGAGAAAATTTCTGCTGAAGGTTGTAAGAGAAAGAAAAAGAACTGGTTGGGACATTCATTGAGTAGGGAGTGCTTGCTAGCAAATGATTTGGAAGGATTGGTTTGTGGGAGAAAACTGAGAGGGAGAAGGAGATACAAGATGATAGACAACATAAAGAGAAGAGGAAATTATGCAGACCTGAAGAGGATGGCAGAAGACCGGACAGCCTGTAGAACTATAAGGTGAAAACCTGCCTTTTGGCAGAACACTGAAGATGATGGTAGCAGTCTGGCGCAGTCACCACCAACCATCTGAGTATTAAGAACGGGGAAGCATAAACCTTCTCATTACCCTATCGTCTATGTCAAAACTGGAAAATTTACGAAGAAGAGAAAGTAAAGCAGCAGATCATATTCGACAACCCATTTGTACAAATTATTCGGTGAAGCTGAAAACAAAATTCCAGGCTACTTATATATTATGTTTGTATCATATATTTGTTTACCGTTTTTTAGTCATCATTCTTCTGATGGTTTAATGCAGTTCGCCACGATTTCATTTCCTGTGTCAGTGTTTTCATCTCAGAGTAGCACTTGCACCCTACGTCCTTACTTTTTTACTGGATGTATTCCAATCTCTGTCTTCCTCTCAGCAGTTTTTACCCTCAACAGCGCCTTCTAGTACTATCGAAGTTCATCCCCAATGTCTTAACAGATACGTTCCTTTCCTCGCCGACTCTGCTGAGAACCTCCTTACTTTATCAGTCGGAATTATCCTTTGGATCAGGACCCACGTGCTATAAATCGACCACATTCTTCTTTCTTCTTCCTTTCCCTGACCCTTATCCCCTATTTTCGCGGTGTGAGCAAGTTAGGTTTTTTTTTCTTTTTTTTATGATCACAAGTCTTCTGACTGGTTTGATGTGGCCCGCCACGAATTCCTCTCCTGTGCTAACCTCTTCATGTCACAGTAGCACTTGCAACCTACGTCCTCAATTGTTTGCTGGATGTAGTCCAATCTCTGTCTTCCTCTACAGTTTTGGCTCTCTACAGTTACCTCTAGTACCATGGAAGTCATTCTCTCATGTCTTAACAGATGTCCCGTCATCCTGTCCCTTCCCTCTCCGATTCTGCGCAGAACCTTCTCATTCCTTACCTTATCAGTCCACCTAATTTTCAACATTCGTGTGTAGCACCACATCTCAAATGCTTCGATTCTCTTCTGTTCCATTTTTCCACAGTCCATGTTTCACTACCAAACAATGCTGTACTCCAGACGTACATTTTCAGAAACTTCTTCCTCTAATTGAGGCCTATATTTAATATTATTAGACTTCTCTTGGCCAGGGATGCCCTTTTTGCCATTGCTAGTCTGCTTTTGATGTCCTTGAAACGGTTCAAATGGCTCTCAGCAATATGGGACTTAACATCTCAGGTCATCAGTCCCCTAGAACTTAGAACTTCTTAAACCTAACTAACGTAAGGACATCACACACATCCATGCCCGAGGCAGGATTCGAATCTGCGACCGTAGCGATCGCGCGGTTCCAGACTGGATCGCCTAGAACCGCTCGGCCACCAGCGGCCGGCTTTTGATGTCCTCCTTGCTCCCTCCGTCATTTGTTAATTTACTGCCTAGGTAGCAGAATTCCTTAACTTCATCTACTACATGACCACCAATCCCGATGTTAAGCTTCTTGCTGTCCTCATTTCTACTACTTCCCATTATCTTCTTCTTCCTTCGATTTACTCTCAATCCACACTCTGTAATCATTAGACTGTTCATTCCGTTCAGCACATCGTGTAATTCTTCTTCACTTTCACTCAAGATAGCAATGTTAACAGCGAGTCGTATCATTGATACACTTTCACCTTGAATTTTAATTCCACTCCCGAACCTTTCTTTTATTTCCATCATTGCTTCCTCGAAGAACAGATTGAACAGTAGGGGCGAAAGGCTACATTCTTGTCTTACACCCTTTTGAATACGATCACTATGTTCTTGGTCGTCCACTCTTAGTATTCCGTCTTGGCTGTTGTACATACTGTATATGACCCGTCTCTCCCTACACTTTACCCCTACTTCTTTCAGAATATTAGTTATTGGATGCCATTTGACAGTGTTACTGGTAGAGGGGTGATCGGTCGTCACTCCCTTCAACCCCCCCCCCCCCCCTCCCCACGCTCCTCAATCCCTCCTCGGTCAAGGGACGCGGAGTTTGTGTGTTATACCTTGTGAAAAAGTGAGAATGCGTTCTATATGTTTAATAAACGTGTACCTGAGGCAGTATCTGGCTACTGGCCCGCTATTCATCTAGTGGGACGTGGAAAACTACCTAAACACCACATAAAAATTGGCCAGAACACCAGAAATTGTCATTTATACGTCGGGCGGGAAATCCAGAGGACCTTCCCAAATCCCGCTGGTATTCGAGCAGGTTCAAATAGGCCATACAGTCGACTGTTTCAGTCCTACCGGGAGTGCAGCACCACATTTGTATTCAGCTAGGCCGCCCCGAAAAATGGTAACACGCTTATATCTATCCTTGTACTGCTGCTGTTTGCTTGTATCAAGAGAAAGAAAACACGAGCGTGTAATTCAAAGCGTGCTGCCCTTTCCAAAGAACATGGTTGTGACCTTATGGGACACGGCGCCATTAATGGATTAGGCTCTGCCACTTTCACTCTGGCTCCGCGATTGCTTCATCGGGTACGGTAGGCTCCTCAAACAGGACTCGCGCCGTGGGAGAAGTCGGCCCGCCAGAAACACTCACGTGACACGGTGTTACATGTGTGAATGTCTAGTGGGAGTAGGGCGCATATGCGCGGGGGACCTGGTATACCTCCAGGGCGGCGACGTTGGGTCATACTCCGGGACTCGCACGAATGGAAGAGAGACATTTAGGTAATAGGCCTCTAATGGACTTGACTCGCTACTAAAGCGATATTCAATAACGACGTTCATTGCGAAATGGTGAAAGCCGTAGTTAGGAAATTTTCTGTCCATGTCTTGTTAGGAACATTACGAACTTCACCTGCTTCGCTGAGGGAGTGGTCCGTGGATTTGCAGACACATTTTAAGTTGTATTTTCGTTCTTCTATAACGCTATACGTTAATCACGCCGTCAGAATTGGCTGAATTACTAAGAGCATCATTCGGCATTCTTTTGTTTTGATATGACATTATCCATAAAAATGGTCCAAATGGCTCTGGGCATTACGGTACTTAACATCTGAGGTCATCAGTCCCTACAACTTACAATTACTTGAACATAACTAACCTAAGGACATCACACACATCCATGCCCGAGGCAGGATTCAAACCTGCGACCGTAGTGGTGCTGTGGTTCCAGACTGAAGCGCCTAGAACCGCTCGGTCACAGCGGCCGGCCATTATTCATAGGTTGGCTATACCATCAACCCCATAAAACTTCAATTCATCTAGGAGAATACTTTTAATCGCACAGTCAAATGCGTTAGAATGTCGCAGACAATCTCAAACGTCGCTATTTTATTATTTAATCCTTTATTTTATTATTTAATTCTTGTAAAATTTGGTGAATGAACATGCAATGGCAAGAGCAGCTTTTAGTAGACTAACTCTTACGACCGTAGGTTACCAGTAATGAAATGAGTGATGGTTTTCATTCCAATTAGACACAAAAATAGAAGTTAAAATGTAGCATAAATATGTAAATTCAAACACAAGACCCTAGTCAGCAGCTATACGAAGAATCTCCGGACAGGCTGATCCAGGAAACTTGGTAATCGAATACAATTCCCTCCGACTAAGAACCCAATGAACGTGCTGGTAGAATGAACCTCACTCCACCGCGAATACGGAAGGAAAAAATGTTATGATTTAACGCCCCTCCGATGACTTAGGTCGCAGATCATGTTCAGATTGAGGAAGGAATTAGGCCACACCGTTTCAAAGGAGTCATCGTGACATTTGCCTGGAGCGATTAGGGAAATTACGCGTGATGACTGGAGGGAGATTTGAACCATCGTCCCTCCGGAAGAAGGGGGGGGGGGGCAAGTATTAGTGTTTAACGGTTTAACGTCTCGTCGACGACGATTTCATTAGGTACGGGGCACTTGGTTTCCAGGAAGTGAAAGGTAATTGGAAAAGCCATTTCAATGGAGCCATCGTGCTATGTACCTAGAGCTACTTAGGAAAACCACGGAAAAACTGAATCTGGATGGCCAGCCATGGATTCGACCGGCGTCCTCCCAAATGTGAGTCCCGTGTGCTGAACATTGCGTCAAGCCTTCATGACACACAGTTAACAACCATGCGACCTGCAGGCAAAACAGCATAGTGTGGGAACTGCAACAACAAAATGACCAAAAGCTCAAACAATAAGGTTATCGAGAACATCAAAAACAAGACTAGACGAAGTAAATGTATATCCTGAAGAGTAAGAAATAGCGGTGGATGTGAAAAGGAAGGATGGTAAGGACTGAATCTTCTTATAGGCAGTGCAGAACCATGACAACAAATATGGGGACGGAAATCGGTCGTGTCACTTCATAGGAACATTAAGCGAATAGGGACTAAATTAAAGCTTTTAATCCATGTGTCATGATGACAAATTTAAATACAACGTCTCCGTAATGGGAGTTTTAATCACTGCCCGACCTCAGTAGGTGTCCGAGATAAGCAATAGTGATAATATCTTTTTGTACGTTGGTTTCCCAAAAAATTTTATGAGAGGTATCAGCAGAAAATAAACGTGAAAAAGAGTGGAAAACTGAAAGAATGAGAAGATGAAGAATGGAAGCAGAAGGACGAAAGGAGATATAATCCAGAAATAAAAAGCAAACGAAAAATAAAATTGCATAAGTGAAAAAGAAATAGAATGGTAACATAGCACCAAAAATTTGAAACCATAGGAAGCAAAATAAAAACACAAAATGAGAAAAAAATGTCTAATAATAATTGGTAACGAAAATTGGAGAGGAAACGGTACAGGAAGAAACAAACCTAAACAGAAGTTCGAAGGTAAAAGTAAAAGAAAAAACTGAAACCTGCTACAAAAAAGAAAACGAAAAAATGAGATGAAAAATTAAATTCAAAAGGAAAACCGAAGCGAAATTGAGAAAAAGCAAATAGAGATGAAAATGAAAGAGATAACTAATACAAAATTATGAAAATAACTGAAAATAAAAGGAAAAATTGAAAACAGATAGTTAAAAAAAAAATGAGACGAAAAGAAAACAAAACTTGGTAAGAAAAATGATTAAGATGAAAACGAAAAAAGAAGTTGATAAGAAACGAGGGAAGGAATGAAACAATATTTTCCAGAGATATAATATATACACTACTGTACTCAATCTAATGATCCTAATAAAGACATTATAGAAATTAAATTCGAAATGAAACTAAAAAAATCTTTCGAAGGAGGTTCTGAGACATTTTTCGTGGAACCTTAATTGAATATTATGCGGATTAGATTCGTTAAAGATTATGGGATCGTTAAAAATTATCAACGAAAACAATTTAAGACAATTTCCGTCAAAAATGACGCCATTGGAGAAGTCAAACTATTATGAGAGCCTTCCTCTGTTTTCCTTTAGCCACTGCGCTTCAATTGAGGTTTATCAGTTTTGCGCTGCTATGGTGCAATTTAGTAATTGTGAAAACATATGTTGGTAGGAGCCACCTACGCTGGTTCCACTTAGCTGTAACTGTACTCTTAAGTGCACGTCTTGCGTCAGCAGCCTAGCCCATGACGTAAATACTAGCTGCAAAACAGGTTTCTGCACGATTCTCAGTCGGTGAACGAGCTCCTTACGTCAGTCTGAGGAGCAGTGAACTCCGAAACTGGGCGTGTGGGTTCTGCGTACGGCCTGTGAATGCAGCACGGCGTCCTTGCCGATTCCGAGCAATCTGTTACTGCCGAGGCCACACCCGGCCGCTGATTCGCGAGAACTGGTTCTCCATTCAACTCAGCTGCTGGCTGTGGGCGAGTGAATGACGAGCATGGCCTTAAACTCAGCAGAGGTCGACTTCTTTCGTGGCCCAGCCCGCAAACACACTGATTGCTCTCTAGTACAGTGTTAACGGTGTTCCCATGCGTTAGGTGAATATAGCATTATGATTCTTGCAACTGTATGAGACAGAGTCCTGAAATGGACGTATCGTTGGTCAAAGCAGCAATTAAAGTGAATAGTTACATATATCTCATTCTGGTTTTACAGGAATAATTCGTTCCTTCAGGACTGTGACAGCTCATTATGAAGTACATCAATGCTTAATCGTCTCTCATAAGAAGACGCTGTCTTACTGTGAACCATGTTATACAGTTCACATGCTTAACAATCCTATCTTGCATTCTTCACCAAGTTTATGAAACTACATAGTAGTACATGTAGTAATTTCTATCGATTAGGCCCGTATGTTAAACTGCATTCTTAATTTTCATTGTGCGTGCTCCATGTATATGTGACAAGTCTACAAATTCTGTAACAATATTCATTTGTTATTGTCGTACAAGATAAATTAAATGTAGCATCTGTAATTGGCGTGCCTGCAACAGGCGATGTGGGCAGATATCTGGTCGCGTGTTGTGTGCGTTTTTGTGTGTATGTGTCACACGTTATTCACTTCGTGGAGAATAAGAATGGGACAGCGAGCACATGTGGGTGAAATAACGCGTGGCCGACTAATTGGCAGATTAAGGCTTAGCAACAACTCTCACGAGATCGACCGGTTGTTCCTGATAGCCCAAAGCGTGGTTTTGCGGCTGTGTATTACATTCCTAGATGAAGGAAACGCTCAACGGCGGTTTATGCCATGTCAGCCACGCGCAGTTGACCATCATGTAGATCATTTTCCACATCTGCATATGTATTCCTCAAGCCACAATACGATGCTACGGAGGGTACGTTTTAGTCAATAATTCTCCTGCTCAGCCAGAAAATAGAGCGAGGGAAAAGCAACTATCCACATGCATCCGAGTGAGCCCTAAATTCTAGTATCATGTCTTCTAGTTTCTTGCGCACAATGAATGTGGTGGCAACAGATTCGTTCTGTAGTCTGTTCCAAATACTGGTTCTTTAAACTTTCCCAGTAGTGTTCCACGAAAAGAACATGTTCTCTCCAGGGGTTCCTATTTGAATTCGCACAGAATATCCGTAATAATGGTGTGTTGACGCAGTTTACCGGCAATAAATCTAGCAGCAAGCTTCTGAACCGTTTCCACAATCATGCTCATAAATTAAGGATAATGCTGATACACGGCGGAACAACGCTCTGGTGGGTGGTTTTCGGGTTTAAACCACCTCGGGGTGTGACCATGCGGTGCATTTGACCTGCGGTCGTCGCACGGTGGCGCTAGCAGCAGTTCACATACGCAGAGGTGTGTTGGTGAATGTCAGAGTACGGTGCAACGAGTAAGTGGGCAGACGTTTTCAGACGTGCTGATGGTGTCTGGGCTCAAAGAACACATATTTATGACGTTATGAGGGGTAGAATACTAGGGCGACTGAAGGCTGGTCGAACGCAGCAGGTCGTAGCACGGGCCCTCCATGTGCCACAAAGTGTGATCTCAAGATTCCAGCAGACAGGAAACGTTTTCAGGCGCTACAGTACGGGACGTCCACAATATACAACACCATGAGAAGACCGATATCTCGCCATCAGTGCCCGCAGACGGATACGGAGTACTGCAGGTAGCCCTGCTCAGGACCTTACTGCAGCCACTGGAACAGTTGTCTCCACACACACAGTCTACAGACGACTGAACGGACATGGTTTATTCGCCTGGAGACCTTCAAGGTGCATTCCGCTGACCCCTGGTCACAGGAGAGCCCGGCGTGAACCAGGAACCAGATAACAACGCCTTAAATTCCTTGAAAGGAACCTGTATAGAGGTCGTGGTTTGGTGTGTGCGGTGGGATTATGACTGGTGCACGTACACCCCTCCATGTCTTTGACAGAGGAACGGTAAGAGGTCAGGTGTATTGGGACGTCATTTCGCACCAGTATGTCCGCCTTTTCAGGGGTGTAGTGGGTCCCACCATCCTCCTGATGGATGATAACGCACGGCCCCTCCCAGCTGCCATCGCGGAGGAGTACCTTGAAACAGAAGATATCGGGCGAATAGAGTAGCCTGCCTGTTCTACAGACCTAAACCCCGTCGATCACGTCTAGCATGTTCTCGGTCGACGTATCGCTGCACGTCTTCAAACCCTTACGACACTTCCGGAGCTCCGACAGACACTGATACAAGAATGGGAGGCTATACGCCAGCAGCTGCTCGACCGCCTAAACCACCTGATCCGGATTATGCCGACCCGTTGTGCGGCCTGTGTACGTGTGCATGGTGATCATATCCCATATTGATGCCGGGTTACTTGGGCAGGAAAGAATGGCGTTTAGTAGCGCATGTGTTTCGTGACGGTTTTCTCAACATATCACCAATACTGTGGGCTTACGGATCAGTGTCGTGTTTGTTCCCTATGTGCCTATGCTATTAGCGCCAGTTTTGTGTAGTGTCAAGTTGTGTGGCACCACGTTCTGTAATTATCCTTAATTTTTGAGCATGAGTGTAGGTCTTCCTTAAATACTACCTTGTGGGGATTACAGAGACCTAAGTAGTACTCAAGAATGGGTCGCACAAGTGTACTTTCTGATCGAGGTCTCCTTCATAGACGGTATATCCTTTCCTATAATTCTCCCAACAAATCGAAGTAGACCATTCACCTTCTCTACCATCGACCTTAAGCGCTGTATCCATTTCATGTCACTTTGCAACGTTAATCGTAGATAATTAATAGACGTGAATGTGTCATGCCGTAACACAAGATTGTTTTTCACACTCGTCCTCATTGAGATCGATTTTCTCATGTTTAGAGCAAGCCACTGTTCTTCACATCAACTTAAATTCTATTGATTGGCGACTCCATGTTGTCTTGTGCACTTCGACCAGATAACAGGTATACTTGAAAAAAGAGACAGCATTGGTCGTATATTTTTTACTATCTATGTGATTGCCGTAAGCTTAGTGACAACAGTGCATCCCAATTTAAGTTATACAATATAGCACTGAAGATGGTCACTCAGTGACAGAAAATCGATTTTGCAATAGTAAAAAATATACGACCAATGCTGTCTCCTTTTTCAAATTTAAATTCTGTTTACTTCAGCCTGTAACTTTCTACAGTCACTCAACGACGAAACCTTACCGTAGGCTGCTGCGTCATCAGCAGACAGTTTGAGATTGATGCTCATCCCGTCCGTCAGATCATCTATACATATGTGGAGAGAGAACAAGAACGGTTCTGTCACATTTCCCTGGGGTACTGCTGACGGTACTCTTGTATTTGATCAACTCTCCCTCGAAGACAACGTGCTGAGTTACATTACTAAAGCAGTCTTCGAGCCAATCAAATATCTGAGAACCTATACCTCATGCTCGGATCTCCGTTAACAGCGTGAATGGGGGCAATGTGTAATAAGATTTCGTAAATCTAGGGTTACGGAAGCCACCTGTAGCGCTTCATTCATGGTTAGCAGGGCACCGTGCCTGAAAAGGGTACGATGAGGTTTGCAAGAGCGATTCTTATAATCCCTTCTGATTTGTTGACAGTAGTTTTCCCTTTCTTATTCATCATATGGAGCATGTTGATGTAGGTTCTGCAACTGTAGTCTTGATTCAGCAAAAAAAAAAAAAAAAAAAAAAAATAAAAAAAAAAAAAAAAAAAAAAAACGGTTTCGGCTCCAAAGTTGTGTGTACCCTCAGGACGCTTGACCTACACTGTGGCTTTGTGGACCGAAGCAGAAGGTGGTGTTGAAATTAAAAGAAAAGTGGAACAGATACTGGCGTTGCTTTTTAAAAAGAGGTTTTCATGTCGCAGGTAAATATATTAAATTTAATATTTTAACACACTCTAGAATTCGCCAGTCATGCAACATTTAGGAAACTGGTTTGTAATTTTACGGGTCTGTTCTTTTATCTTTGTTTCATACAGGGTTCACCTCCTTTCTATTCCAGATATCTGGAACTTTCTGCTGTCCGGAGATTCGCGGCAAACACAAGCTACCTGTATGGGACCAAGGTGGAGAGTATCTATAAAAACACACTGTAATTCCATTTAGACTTAGCGTTCAGCTATTTTTGTACGCCACAGGTGCCTATTTCTGTACTGTATACGGGAATTTGTTCAAATGGTTCAAATGGCTCTGAGCACTATGGTCGCCTAGAACTTAGAACTGCTTAAACCTAACTAACCTAAGGACGTCACACACATCCATGCCCGAGGCAGGATTCGAACCTGCGACCGTAGCGGTCTCGCGGTTCCAGACTGTGGCGCCTAGAACCGCACGGCAACACAGGTCGGCACGGGAATTTGTGCGGCGGTCAAAGGATAGAATGCACGTACGATCATCCTGGGTGAATGGTACTTTTAAATGCTAATTTAAAACTTCACCTATCCTTTTTCTATCTTCTGCTGCCAGCCAGACCGGATACGAGTGAATGAAGAGAAGCACATTACCGTGCCCGTGATCTAGGGGTAGCGTCTTTGATTCATAATCAAAACGTCTTTGGTCCCGGGTTCGATCCACTCCACTGCCTAAATTTTGATAAATAATCAGCATTGGCGGCCGAAGGCTTCCGGCATAAGAAGTCGGCCTCATTCTGCCAACGGCCTTGTCAAAGAGGGCAAAGGAGCGGATAGAGGTTCAGGGCACTCTCTTGGCCTAGGGATGGGAAATTGCCCCTAAAGGCGGAAGAATCAGCAATGATCAACGACATGAGGATGCAGAAGGCAATGGAAACCACTGCATTGAAGACACGTAACGTGTATCCACAGTACATTTGGCCTGTAATTGAAGAAGTGTCATGATGATCTCTCCATTGGCAAAAGATTCCGCAATAGTCCCCCATTCGGATCTCCGGGAGGAGACTGCCAAGGTGGAGGTTACCATGAGAAAAAGATTAAATAATCTACGAAAGGATAACGTTCTACGAGTCGAGGCGTGGAATGTCAGAAGTTTGAACGTGGTAGGGAAACTAGAAAATGCAAAGGCTCAAACTAGATATAGTAGGGGTCACTGAAGTGAAGTGGAAGGAAGACAAGGATTTCTGGTCAGATGAGTATCGGGTAATATCAACAGCAACAGAAAATGGTATACCAGGTGTAGGATTCGTTATGAATAGGAAGGTAGGGCAGAGGGTGTGTTACTGTGAACAGTTCAGTGACCGGGTTGTTCTAATCAGAATCGTCAGCAGACCAACACCGACAACGATAGTTAAGGTATACATGCCGACGTCGCAAGCTGAAGATGAACAGATAGAGAAAGTGTATGAGGATATTAAAAGGGTAATGCAGTATGTAAAGGGGGACGAAAATCTAATAGTCATGGGCGACTGGAATGCAGTTGTAGGGGAAGGAGTAGAAGAAAAGGTTACAGGAGAACATGGGCTTGGGACTAGGAATGAAAGAGGAGAAAGACTAATTGATTTCTGTAACAAGTTTCAGCTAGTAATAGCGAATACCCTGTTCAAGAATCACAAGAGGAGGAGGTATACTTGGAAGAGGTCGGGAGATACGGGAAGATTTCAATTAGATTACATCATGGTCAGACAGAGATTCCGAAATCAGATACTGGATTGTATGGCATACCCAAGAGCAGATATAGACTCAGATCGCAATATAGTAGTGATGAAGAGTAGGCTGAAGTTCAAGACATTACTCAGGAAGAATCAATACGCAAAGAAGTGGGATACGGAAGTACTAAGGAATGACGAGATACGTTTGAAGTTCTCTAACGCTATAGATACAGCAGTAAGGAATAGCGCAGTAGGCAGTACAGTTGAAGAGGAATGGACATCTCTAAAACGGGCCATCACAGAAGTTGGGAAGGAAAACATAGGTACAAAGAAGGTAGCTGCGAAGAAACCATGGGTAACAGAAAAAATACTTCAGTTGATTGATGAAAGGAGGAAGTACAAACATGTTCCGGGAAAATCAGGAATACAGAAATACAAGTCGCTGAGGAATGTATTAAATAGGAAGCGCAGGGAAGCTAAGACGAAATGGCTGCAGGAAAAATGTGAAGACATTGAAAAAGATATGATTGTCGGAAGGACAGACTCAGCATACAGGAAAGTCAAAGCAACCTTTGGTGACATTAAAAGCAACGCTGGT
The DNA here is from genome assembly GCF_021461395.2 of Schistocerca americana. Lineage (NCBI taxonomy): Eukaryota > Metazoa > Arthropoda > Insecta > Orthoptera > Acrididae > Schistocerca > Schistocerca americana. The sequence goes on from NC_060126.1 coordinate 284,547,054, forward strand.
AACATTAAGAGTGCAACGGGAATTCCACTGTTAAATGCAGAGGAGAGAGCAGATAGGTGGAAAGAATACATTGAAAGCCTCTATGAGGTTAAAGATTTGTCTGTTGTGATAGAAGAAGAAACAGGAGTCGATTTAGAAGAGATAGGGGATCCAGTATTAGAATCGGAATTTAAAAGAGCTTTGGAGGACTTACGGTCAAATAAGGCAGAAGGGATAGATAATATTCCATCAGAATTTCTAAAATCATTGGGGGAAGTGGCAAGAAAACGACTATTCACGTTGGTGTGTTGAATATATGAGTCTGGCGATATACCATCTGACTTTCGGAAAAGCATCATCCACACAATTCCGAAGACGGCAAGAGCTGACAAGTGAGAGAATTATCGCACAATCAGCTTATCAGCTCATGCATCGAAGCTGCTCACAAGAATAATATGCAGAAGAATGGAAAAGAAAATTGAGAATGCGCTAGGTGACGATCAGTTTGGCTTTACGAAAATCAAAGGAACGAGAGAGGCAATTCTGACGTTACGGCTAATAATGGAAGCAAGGCTAAAGAAAAGTGAGGACACTTTCATAGGATCTGTCGACCTGGAAAAAGCGTTCGACAATATAAAATGGTGCAAGCTGATCGAGACTCTGAAAAAAGTAGGGGTAAGCTATAGGGAGAGACGGGTCGTATACAATATGTACAACAACCAAGAGGGAATAATAAGAGTGGACGATCAAGAACGAAGTGCTCGTATTAAGAAGGGTGTAAGACAAGGTTGTAACCTTTCGCCCCTACTCTTCAATCTGTACATCGAGGAAGCAATGATGGAAATAAAAGAAAGTTTCAGGAGTGGAATTAAAATACAAGGTGAAAGGATATCAATGATACGATTCGCTGATGACATTGCTATCCTGAGTGAAAGTGAAGAAAAGTTAAATGATCTGCTGAACGGAATGAACAGTTTAATGAGTACACAGTATGGTTTGAGAGTAAATCGGAGAGAAGTAGTAGAAATGAGAACAGCGAGAAACTTAACATCAGGACTGATGGTCAGGAAGTCAATGAAGTTAAGGAATTCTGCTACCTAGGCAGTAAAATAACCAATGACGGACGGAGCAAGGAGGACATCAAAAGCAGACTCGCTATGGCAAAAAAGGCATTTCTGGCCAAGAGAAGTCTACTAATATCAAATACCGGCCTTAATTTGAGGAAGAAATTTCTGAGGATGTACGTCTGGAGTACAGCATTGTATGGTAGTGAAACATGGGCTGTGGGAAAACCCAGAACAGAAGAGAATCGATGCATTTGAGATGTGGTGCTATAGACGAATGTTGAAAATTAGGTGGACTGATAAGGTAAGGAATGTGGAGGTTCTACGCAGAATCGGAGAGGAAAGGAATATGTGGAAAACACTGATAAGGTGAAGGGACAGGATGAGAGGACATCTGCTAAGACATGAGGGAATGACTTCCATGGTACTAGAGGGAGCTGTAGAGGGCAAAAACTGTTGAGGAAGACAGAGATTGGAACAGCCACTGCACTGGATAGAGACCTCGTGTTAATTTATCGGTCGCACATATTTATGGTTTCAAAATGTCAGATGCGTCCCCCTCCCACAAAGGCACGATGTTTCTTGGTGACTATGGTTTTGTCTTGTTTATTTGTTCATCATATTCTCTCGTCCCATATTGCGTCGGGGATCGAGTCTGGATATTTACAGAACGAGGTTAGATGATTTATAAAGGAAAGGAATTAAACAATTATCAAATAAAGAAAAAAATTGTGATAGGACACACAATTAAATAACAAACTACACAGAAAAGTTCTCAACTACCGGGAGGAACTCCTTCATAAAACTGAATTGTGCCTTAAGGAAACCTTAAAACTTATATTCAGAAGCTTGGGGTTCGCCAGTCCTTTATTCATTTGTGCAGAGAGCCTATTGAAAATGAGACAAGCTGAATGATACGCACTTCTCTGTGGGTTGTTTAAGGTGCTATTATGTAAGTACAAACCATATTTCCGTCTTTGTTCATGCAATGCGTCATTCAGTTTCTTCTGAATGAATCAGTATTGACAACAGCGTGCACCACGACTGATTTTACATACAATACTTACTTCCGAGCTACACGAACAAAAGTCAGCACGCAATTCGCGAACTGAACACAGCAGATCTGCCTGACCCTCTTCTGGGCTAAGAATGTTCTTTCTGGGTGCATAGAGTTTCCTCAAAATATGGTACCGTAGGAGGTAATAGGGTGAAACTAAGCAAAGTAAACAAACCTTCGCGTTTCAATCTAAGTGACAGTAGGGATTACTCTTACAGTTAGCATGTAGCCTTGAGTTCTTCTTGTACGTGACAGTTCCTTGAAGATTTTCGTCTACTCTCTTTCCTACGAATCTCCCTTCGTGGACGTAGCGTGAACAGTGAGGCAGCGTCCTGCTCAATAACAGTGCACACTGTGATGTCATTGTCCACATCTATTAATCTGCCAGATGAACAGGGTACTTTACAGCCGTAACTGTTGTGTAGAAATGGTACGCTAGAAAAACAATGGTTGGAGCCACTAGTACTTGCGACCACTGCAGGCCTCCCGAAAGTGCTTCACTGCCAAATTACTTATTTATTGAAATTACAACTGTTCAAAATAAAAATTCCAAGTGATCCGAGGCGCATTTCGCTTTGGTTACAAGACATATCCAGTGGGCGCCTGTTGATCTTTGCACTTATAGGTTTAGGTTTTTATAATATAATGGAACAGTGCGTAGAGAACATCGTCTAATTCCTTATTTTTAAGCCGTACAGCTTTCGCTCACCGAACTGGTTGGAAGTTCGCACTTTCCTTTTGATCATTATACCGAACTTATTGCACTTTAACCGCTATTTTTGTGTGTACAGTGTTATTCGTTTCTGTAAGTGCTGCCAACTATCTCAGGTTTTGCTTTAAATTGTTTTCTCTGTGAGTATATGTGTGCTGATGTACGTTCTCTCTCTCTTTCTCTCTCTCTCTTTCTCTTTCTCTCTCTCTCTCTCTCTCTCTCTCTGTCCTGGTGTGTGTGTGTCTATGTGTGTGTTTGTGTGTGTGCGCGCTTTATTATTTATTTATCTATTTTTTCACATACATTTCATACACTTATATTCTTGCGAGAGAAATAGGATATGTGATAATCTGTTGGGATTATTGTATATTATATGATCAGTCAGGGCAAACAGTGATATTCACTTGCTCAGTTAGTACTAACTTCCGTTTTGTTTTGTATATGTGGCAATTTTCTCTTAATTTTAGGAGGTGGCTATCTCTATTTATTCTAACTATTTTCATGTCTTTCTCTCTTGTAGAGGGTTTGTGATTGTTTTCACTTAGATGTGCTGCAAAACTAGATTAGCTTGTCCCATATTTCCATGCTCTGGTATGTTCATTATTCTAGGTGTCAAATGTTTAGACTGTTTGCGCTACATGTCTTCTATTACATGTGTTGCATTGTAGTTGGTATATTGCTGCTTTCTTGTAGGTCTGTGTCTTTTGCTATTTTTGGAATGTACTTTCGGATTGAAATGTCAGTTTTTAATGCTATGTTTACATTATTTTCACCATGCTAGCGACAACAGTAACCGTTATGAAATTGTCTCGAATGAAAAACAGGCCACAGTTGCACTAAATTATGTTTATTTTAAACCTTGACCATGGTTTCTGCTATAATAATGTAGCGTTCTTCAGAAGTCGTCCACATTACATACATACTGGGCTAAGACATTTTTAATTTATTACTGTGTATGAGTTCTGAAGAAGGCTATATTATTATAGCAGAAACCATGGTCAAGATTTAAAACAAACATAGTTTAGTGCAACTGTGGACTGTTTTTCATTCGAGGCTATGTTTACACTTCATCTCTTAAAGATATTTATTATTTTATGTACAGACGTCAACCATCTACCGACAGTGTGTGGTTTTCAACAATCAAAAAGTAGTGATGGCTGCTTACCCCACTTGTGTCAAAATATGTACCTCTGCCGTGATAGGTTCTAATTCTCTTCATCGTTGACCATGTTTTGCGTGGCAAGTCAAATATCGGTGCTTGTCGGTGATGCACGGTGTGCTACTTTCTGTCCAGTTCATTCTTGAGTGTCTGCATCAGTAAAGTGGAATCCAGCTTTCATAGCGACCTATGCTGTCATTGTCGGTGGTCATGCACAAAGGAGAGGAGTCGGTTATGGTTCGCATCTTGATGAACTGGTTCACTTCTACAATCCGTAAATTTTGTACTCGTTTTTGTGAGCTTTTATGTCACGTAGATGACGGGATGAAATGTGGTATAGGACTGTCAGCCTATCTGTTGGTGCTGATTTGATAACACCAAATAATATCTTATTTAGTTGGACAACTATCTTTTCTGCGTGCAGGCTACGTGGTCAAACTGAAGCAGAGTATACTGAGGTGAGAAACGGGATGGGATAGCGATATAGATAGTTAAAGTATCGTGTACACAAGGCATAAAACGGCGGTTGTCTCGCGAAGCTCTCATTTATACTCACGCGACTCATGTGAAAATATTTTCGAAGTGATTATGGTCACACGACGGGAATTAACAGAGTTTGTACTCGGAATGGCAGTTGGAACTAGAGGCACGGGAAGTCCCATTTCGTAAATCGTTAGCGAGTTTAATATTGCAGGCATTATCTCTCACCAAGGGCAACGCAATGGCCGACGGCCTTAACTTGAAGACCGAGAGCAGCGGCATTTGCTTTGTGTTGTCATTGCTAAAAGACAAGGAACACTGCGTTAAATAACCGCAGAAATCAATGTGAGACGTGCGACGAGAGTATCCAATAGGACAGTGCCACGAAATTTGGTACTAATGGTATATGATAGAAGACGATCGACGCCAGTGCCTTTGCTAACAGCGCGACATGGCTTGCAGCGCCTCTCCTGGACTCGTGACCGTATCGGTTGGACCCTAAACAACCGGGAAACCGTGGTCTCATCAGATGAGTACCAATTTCAGTTGGTAAGAGCTGATGGTTGGATTCTAGGTCCTCCGTCAGAATTTCTTCTGTTGAATTAAGGTACACCCTGTTGTAGGTACCAAGCCCTCGATATAAACAAACTTCCTTTGGTTTTAGCTTCGAATAGTTTGTCATGGGATCCAACATCTAGTTCGCTCCCGTAGCAGAAGTCTACACGTGCATCCAGGGTAACGCTTAAAGAATTAGCACATACTGACAGTCAGAGAATTTTGCGATTGTTTTACCATAAGACACATACTCTGTATGTGACTTAAGCGGGGGACCTGAACCAAATGAACCGTTTCACTTCTTACTGTTGTGAGACGTCATCATAGATCGCATTCATATTTCATGTACCACTGGCTATGGATTACCACACACTGTCCATCGTCGTTTCATGGTCTCACGTAGTACAATATTCCACGGGCACTTCCCAGTGTTGCCGTAGTTGATAGTGTTTCCTAGAACTCTAAGATCTGTGAGCTTGTGCTTCAGATATTCAGCATCCGAAATTCATACCGTAACTCGAAACCATAGAGTCCTTTTGTCGTAAATATCCTATCAGTGGAAAGGTTTTAATATTATACCCGGTAGAACTAGAGCCTTTCTTTCTTTATTGCTTCAGAAAACTGACTCAGATGCTTTTGTAGATTACCTTCCGAAGTTATTTTGTATTGCACCACAGAACATAATGCTTTTCTTTTGTCCTTTCCGACTCTGTTGTTATGCAGTAATGGCTCACGGAGATCACGTCTGAGTAATTTCTTGGTCTTGCGCAAACAGTGGGATTTAACGTTCAGAGTCGCAACCTCTACATGCTTTTATAACCAAAGAGTAAATATGGAAACTGTCTTCGACGCTACAAAACAACTTTCTTCATCCACCAAGCCCATCGAGAAGTATGTCTAACATGTCAAACGTAGTGGTGTGTACGAGCTATTTACACAGATATTAGATCGATTTTTTAAGAAATTTGATAACATGTTTCAAAGCTAAGAAACAATCCCAGTTTTGAAACTATGTGGCAGTTTAAAACTTTGTGCCGGACCGTGACTCGAACTCTGGACCTTTGCCTCGCAGCATTAAAGCTGTGAGGACCATATGTGAGTCGTGCTTCGGTAGCTCAGTTGATGCCGGCACGGTAGCTCAGCGTGTTCGGTCAGAGGATTGGCAGCCCTCTATAATAAAAAAAAAACTGAGTAATCGATCAACAATGATCTTAAACGGATGTCTTACGACGTCCGTCCCGAGCAGATGCAGCGAACGAAAGCGAACAAAATGAGATTAAAAAAAAAAGTTGGTAGAGCACTTGTCCGCGAAAGGCAAAGGTCCCGAGTTCGAGTCTCGGTCCGGCACACAGTTTTAATCTGCCAGGAAGTTTCATATCAGCGCACACTCCACTGTAGACTGAAATTCTCATTCCGAATCCCACTTTGTTCTTTAGTAGGGACACCTATTTCAGAAACCAAAGGGGAGGTTATAATTAAGACGTGGTAGAACATACCTACAACTTAGCTCGAACTTCCATTTTCAGAATAACAACGTGGTAACGATAGACGCTGCATGCTATTTACCCTGTATCATAATTAGTTCATAGTAGGGTTGTACTGAGTTTCTGGTGTTACTTATGATATGGGTATGATAAGTGCGCTTTCTCATCATGAAATACGTTTTTTTATTCAGCTAAAATATTGACGGTAGACACCTGTTCGCGTTCGTTTCTTGGTTACAAAGCGAATGTAATCTCGTGATGTACATGGGAAATTTAAAATTTTCCCACCGAATTCAATGTTGGAAGAGATTTCTGGATTACAGCCGACCGTCGTAAACCAGACTCCACAATATTTCAACTAGAAACCAACTAGTCATCTTCAGGTGAGCTATCGAAGGCTTTAGTGGTTCATCTATAGACGACTGGCACGTGAAATATCTTGGAGTGAAATTTACAACGACGGCTGCAATACAGAATTTTCTTTGAACAATCTTCATAAACAGTATACAGGGATTTTTCCCCTTAGACATCAGTACTGTACATAATACAGTAGGTAAACTTAAGTGAGAGATCATTAACGACAAGCCACGCGGGATTAGCCGAGCGGTCTTAGGCGCTGCAGTCATGGACTGTGCGGCTGGTGCCGGCGGATGTTCGAGTCCTCCCTCGGGCATGGGTGTGTGTGTGTGTGTCCTTAGGATAATTTAGGTTAAGTAGTGTGTAAGCATAGGGACTGATGACCTTAGCAGTTAAGTCCCATAAGATTTCACACGCATTTGAACATTTAAACATAAACGACAAACAACGGGACATAACAAGGCTGCGAATACGGCAGTACTTTTCTGACGGCCCATAACACAGATAAAGGGAGGCCACTGTAATGGACTTGAGCGAAGGGAATGTCTGTTTTCCCATAACGTGTTTAAACCCTACCATGAAAATGTCTTTTCCGCTCACTGGTTCCGTATTTGCAAGTACCAGTTTTAAGACTCTGAAGCAGGTAGCTCAGTATATCCTTATGTAGACCTACGAAATGTGTTCAATAAGTAATGCAACACTTTTATGAAGCAGATTGGTTCTATGCAGGAATCCGACGCGTACATCATTTCTCAAATCCGTGTTTTTCAACATTATCTCTGTTGAACGTGGCGGGCTTAACCCGACTTCCTGGGAGAGTCTGTATTGCCGCATGGTACAGCTGTACTGGTCGACGTCGAATCCGCCGTCTTGCCGCTTCATTAACCTCCCCAACACCCTCCTACTGCTTCCCGCGGGGTGCATTCTTCATTGGGCCAAACAGGCGGAAGTCGGAGGGTGCCAGATCCGGGCTGCATGGTTGAGTAAAACCGTTCCGATGAAGTTTTGTGAGCTTCCGTCGGGTGTGCCGACTTATGAGTCCTTGCGTTGTCTTAGAGAAGCAGAAGTTCGTTTGCACTTTTATAGCGAAGAACACGATGAGGTCCTTTCTTCATTTTCCTGAGGGTTGCACATACACTTCAGAGTTCATTGTTGCAGCTTGAGGAAGCTTGTCAACCAGAACAACGCCTTCAGTGTCCCAGAAGGTGGTCAACATGACTTTAACGGCCAATGGTGCGGCGCCACTCCATGAATTGCCATTTTATTTCTGGTAAGTGATAAACGTATATTTCATCGCCTGTGACTATGTCTGACGAAAACTCGTAACGTGCAAGCAAATTTGCACAGATGATTTGCTTTTTATGTCTTTGTGGTTGGTTGCTTGGTTGGTTGTTTGGGAAAGGAGACCAGACAGCGTGGTCATCGGTCTCATCGGATTAAGGAAGGATGGGGAAGGAAGTCGGCCGTGCCCTTTCAGAGGAACCATCCCGGCATTTGCCTGGAGTGATTTAGGGAAATCACGGAAAACCTAAATCAGGATGGCCGGACGCGGGATTGAACAGTCGTCCTCCCGAATGCGTGTCCAGTTGTGTCTTTGTGCTCGATGGCGAGGAACTCAGCGCGGTCACACACCTCTGAGGACCCTGACTCATGGATGCTTGTGTCAGCACTGCCAACTGAGGTATCCAGTTGACCAGCGAGGTGTTTTGTGGTGTCACCGCCAGACACCACACTTGCTAGGTGGTAGCCTTTAAATCGGCCGCGGTCCGTTAGTATACGTCGGACCCGCGTGTCGCCACTATCAGTGATTGCAGACCGAGCGCCGCCACACGGCAGGTCTAGAGAGACTTCCTAGCACTCGCCCCAGTTGTACAGCCGACTTTGCTAGCGATGGTTAACTGACAAATTACGCTCTCATTTGCCGAGACAATAGTTAGCATAGCCTTCAGCTACGTCATTTGCTACGCCCTAGCAAGGCGCTATTACCAGTTACTATTGATGCTGTAAAACATTTACCGTCAAGAGCGATGTTCACCAATTATGAATTAAGTATTCCAGTAGTTACGTACGTTCTTTGCTACTATAAATTCCTTTAACTATTCCAGACCTCACGCCAGCCTGCGTGAGCTAAAACGCGTGCCTTTCGGCTTCCTCTCATAGTAGGTTGGCTCTCTTGCCAATCCACAACATGTTTGTTTGTGATCTGTCGATCACCTCGAATGAGAGTGTCCGCACGTGTCAACATTGCATGTGTCGCAGCTGTGTGTGGGCGGCCGGCCCGCGTGACCTTGTTGCGATTATGCCAGATGCCTCGCACAACGAGTCACCATCCTTTTGTTCACAGCAAAGTCTCCGCAACTGAGTGATGCACGCAAACTATTAAAATTAAATACTGCTTAATAAAAAAGTAAATACTGCATTTCACGCAACAGGTAGCCGAGCGCTTTGCATCGAGCTCAGCCGCCGAGCTTAGAATGGACGGCTCGTTTCGTAACGTGTACGTATTACACACCGGCAGCTCACCAGAGCAGAACATCAGACTGATGAATGGGGCAGAGGGCGTGGCGAGACTGCGAGGCGAACTGGTTTGGCGAGCTGCTGCCGCCGCGGTAACTAGTTCGCGTCCTTGCCAGAGGCCGGCGGAACCAGAGCACGTGGGCGGCGGCCGCGCTAGGTCAGTGGCGAGGCCGGCAGATCTGGATCACTGCCCCGCTCCGTGACTCAGCGCCGGGCAGCCGCTGAACCACATCTGCAAGGGCGGCGGCGCGCACGGCCAAGGTCTGCGGGGCTTTCACCCAGCCGCCGGCCAGCGCTTCCGCGTCGCACAGTGATCGGGTGCAGTACAACAGCCACGGAGCATGCTCTGGTCGCACGTTTCCGTGAGAAGCACTTTTGCGTCGGGTGAAAAGAATCACGAAGAACTAAGGGAAGGAGGAAGAGAGAGCAACCTGGCAAATTTTTCCGAGTGTTTTCTCCTGGCACAGAAGTAAACGATCTTGAAATGTGTCACGTCATGCAGCCGGGAGGACAGCGGGTACTTTTCCTTTTTCCTTTTTTTATGCACTCACATAACGAATCGAAGGAACCAGTATTAAAACTGATTCGATTTTTTCATACTTTATTTACAAACTAGTATTGATAATACAACCACACAATTGCAGTTCATAGTCTTTAATACCTGTCGAGATATAAAATTTTACCTTAAACATGTAGAAACTTTTCTACTGTTACAAAAGTGAGCTAGGAATTGTAAGGTATTCATTTATAATATCAGCTGCGAATATAACTACAAAGATTCAGCTTGCAGAACGTTGTCTTACCAGACTTTTCTTTACCTTCATTACAATAGCGTATGACGTAATACACAAATAGAAAACTCCATTACCTAATTAATGTAGAGAATGAAACGTCAGGAATACATTTGCCTAGATAACATACTTAGATGATTAACATTGCAAGATCACTGGTCAATGTAAGCGTGAGGTAAGTCATTGTAAATCTGATATGCTGGTATATCAATAGTATTAATAACCAGTTGGTTCAAATAGCTCTGAGCACCATGGGACTTACCTGCTGCGGTCATCAGTCCCCTAGAACTTAGAACTACTTAAACCTAACTAACCTAAGGACATCACACAAATCCATGCCCGAGGCGGGATTCGAACCTGCGACCGTAGCGGTCGCGCGGTTCCAGACTGTAGCGCCTAGAACCGCTCGGCCACTCTGGCCGGCTTAATAAGCGGTATAGCCGCAAGAATGTAGAGTGAAAGCTTGAAAACTTTCATGCATAGTGCCGTGTGTCAGTTTCTGGTGTGGAGTTCCATGCCTGTTGCAATTGATTGGTCAATGCAGGGACAGTTAATGCTTAGCTGGAGTTGTTTTCCGATGATGAATCGTACGTGCTCGGTTGGAGTCATTTCAGGTGATCGAGCAAGCAGGCTCTAATGAGTTTGTTGGGTTGCAACAGCAGTAAGTGGGCGAACGTTATCTCATTAAAAACACCCTCTGGAATGAATGGCAGTACCAAAGCTCGGAACACCAGGGTGGGTGGAATAATCGTCAGACTTCCCATACTATCATGCAAAATCGCACTCCAGACCATAGCTCCAGGTGTAGATCCAGTGCGTCTAGCATGCAGATTGACTTCACGCCCTTAACTGGTGCCGGCCGCTGTGGCCGAGCGGTTCTAGGCGTCAGGAATACATTTGCCTAGGTAACATACCTACGATCGCAGGTTCGAATCCTGCCTCGGGCATGGATGTCTATGGTGTCCTTAGGTTAGTTAGATGCAGGTAGTTCTAAGTCTAGGGGACTGATGACCTCAGATGTTAAGTCCCATAATGCATAGAGCCATTTGAACCATGTGAACCTTAACTGACCTCCTTGTAACCAACACCCGGCCATCACTGGCACCGAGACAGAACCAGCTTTCATCAGAAAACACAAGAGACTTCCACCACATCTTCCAATGAGCTCTCGCTTGACACCACCGGAGCCGCCAATGGCGGTGGTGTGGTGTCACACATGCTACAGGGCGTATGGCTCTGAACTCTCTCTGAAGTAACAGATTAATAACAGTTCGTTCTATTACTACAGTCCGCTGCTCGTAGTCTCGCGGTAGCGTTCTCGCATCCCGAGCACGGGTCCCGGGTTCGATCCCCGGCGGGGTCAGGGACTTTCCCTGCCTCGAGATGAGTCGTCTTCATCATCATCATCATCATTCATCCCATTACGGAGGGAGGAAGGCAATGGCAAACCACCTCCATTAGGACCTTGCCTAGTGTGGTGGTCCGGGTCTCCGACATCGTTTCCTACGCTCTGTCACGGGGTACGGGACTTCATCATCATCATCTGTCACTATCGTGTCTACTGCTGCTGCAGGCGAAGTATGATGCGGCAGAGCCGTACGCGCAATGCGATGGCCGTTCCCCTTTGCTGTGCTACGTGATAGTCCAGAGCCCGTTCAACCTGTGACCTTACGTTCTCATGACCATCGCTACCAGCTATCATGTACAGTGGCTACTTTATTGCGAAGTGTTTCTGCAGTATTGTAGAAGGAACATCCAGCTTCTCGTAGCCATATAACACGAGCACGTCCGAACTCAGTGAGATGCTGACAGTTGTAACTTTGTGGCAGCAAAAGCATTCTTGAATGACATTGACTCACATTGTCCAGTCTCAAAGGTAACAAACTCTCATGACCGCTACAGCGTGTTTTTAAAAGAAAATCTTATTTGCATCATTATAGTGTTGCAACTAGCGCCACACTTAAGTGATTGGCGCGATATTTGAATAGACGTTATTTTTCAGATAAACACACGTCAAAAAAGTTTTTGGCATCACCCCAGTTCCCCAATTCCTGGAGATAGACGTTGACTATGGATATTGTATAACAGACACAGTCCCTTTGACTGTTCAGAGATGTCACTAAACCCACCCAAAGATGTAAACAACCATGCATGAGCAGCGCCTATTAGACGGAGGAGGTCCGACAGCCGATCAGTTCCAGTCATTCGACCAGGAAGCAGGTACACGGCTCGTGTTGTCTGTAGTTCAACCACGCATAGACGGTCAATATCGCGGTTCGATAGCGTCCGCACTGTTACTTTGAGCCACAAAGGGCTCTCAGTAAGGGATGTGTCAGGCGTCCCGGACTGAACCAAAGCGACGTTATTCGGACATGGAGGAGATATAGAGAGACAGGAACTGTGGGATGTCATGCCTCGCTCAGGTCACCCAAGGACTACTAATGCAGTGGATGACCGCTGTCTACGGGTTATGGCTGGCAGGACCCCGACAGCAACACCACCATGTTCAATAACGCTTTTCGTGCAGCCACGGGATGTCGTGCGCAATACGATGCACTTCACTCCCGACGTCCGTGGCGAGGTCCATCTTTGCAACCACGACACCATACAGCGCGATAGAGATGGGCCCAACAACATGTCCAATGGACCGCTCAGGACTGGCATCACGTTCTATTCTCCGACGAGTGTCGCATATGCCTTCAAGGAGACAATCGGCGGAGACGTGTTTGGAGACAACCCGGTCAGACTGAACGCCTTAGACACACTATCTAGCGAGTGCAGCAAGTTGGAGTTTCCATGCTGTTTTGGGTTGGCATTGTGTGGGGCTGACGTACGCTGCTGGTGGTCATGGAAGCCGCCTTAACGGCTGTACGATACGTGAATGCCATCCTACGACCGATAGTGCAACCATATCGGCAGGACATTGGCGAGGCCTTCGTGAATATCTTGTGAATTCCTTCAGGCCGGCCGCGGTGGCCGAGCGGCTCTAGGCGCTTCACTCGGGAACCTCGCGACTGCTACGGTCGCAGGTTCGAATCCTGCCTCGGGCTTGGATGTGTGTGATGTCCTTAGGTTAGTTAGGTTTAAGTAGTTCTAAGTTCTAGGGGACTGTCAAGTCCCATAGTGCTCAGAGCCATTTGAACCATTTTTTTGAACTTCCTTCAGGATAACGACATCGCTCGACTAGTGTGCCCAGCATGTTCTCCAGGCATGAATCCTATCGAACATGCCTGCAATATATTGAAAAGGGCTGCTTATGGACGACAGGACCCACCAACCACTCTGTCGTTGAGGAGTGGGATTATCTAGACCATCAGTGCCTTGATGAACTTGCGGATAGTATGACTCAACACCACCTCTGAAGGTCTCGCTGCATGGTGGTACAACATTAAAAGTGTGGTTTTCATGAGCAATAGAAAGGGCGGAAATGATGTTCATGTTGATCTGTATTCAAGTTTTCTGTACAGGTTCCGAGGCTCTCGGAACCGAGGAGAAGCAAAACTTTCTTGATGTGTGTAGCAACAGGCCTACCAAATTTCGTTTATGTCGCACAGCTCCTTCTTGGTGTTGCAATTTTTTTCCACATTTTAATAAATTATTATTTAACTATCTCTCACTGTGTGAGTGTTGTGGACAGAGTGAGAGTATGGATGGAGGGAATAAGTGAAATGTGGATGTTTTATTTTAGTGAATACTAAATTCGTGGGAAAGTTGTCGTGCAATTAGAAATCATGTGACAGGTTTACGTGTGTCCTAGGGTGTTTACTTTAGTATAAAAGCCACCAGAAGAGAAGTTAAGTGTTAAATCAATCATTATTTCATTTATGGGGATACACCATCCTCTGCTTTGTTCCACAAATTCAGTATTTCTTTTATAAATTGCTTTCAGTGATTCTGTCGGATGACTGAGGAACTACCGTGAGGAGTGCTAGGGATTATTTCTGATTGGCTGCCTTTATCATCAACGAATAGGAGTTAAGCATTTACCGTGCCTTGCTCAGTGCTTTCTGCTACAGTTCGCTCCCTCTGGGAGAGCTCTAGAACATTAATTTGTTAAGCATCGTACACAGATTTGTGCCAAGACGAAAGAAATCTTGCATTTGTCTAAAGTGACTAATTACTCGTATTTAATATTAGAAAAGTTTGGGTTATTTAAGTGCTTTTCTTTGGAAGTTTCTTGCTTGTGAATTTTGTCGTCATACTTAAACACCGCGTGCGTCGGGTACATGTCGAAACATTTGAGCGATCGCTTAACTACTTCGGGTAGTAACTCGCTATGGGTCTGTGACTATGCAGGGCGTGAAAATTATCCTGGTCGGACAGGATAGCGTCTGGCCACTTTCGTGTGAACCTCGGCAGTTAACAAGTTTTAACTTGAACCATTATTAGTTTAGCAGTAATTGCAGACTTGATAGGCATTTACAGAGTGCTTTGGAGGGAACATAGCCTAATTAATTGAACTTCAAACCGTTTTCAAATAAGCTTATTTAATATCCCAAACATCCAAAATCTTACGAACTTACAGATGATGCCTCCCACCTCAAGTTATGCGTCTTTTGCTTGGTCAAAATGTAGTCAAATTTTCTTCAACTCTGCTGTTGTTGGCTGTACTTCTACCTATCAAAGCAGAGTGAATGGGGCAGGCAGCAAAAGGCGTACTGACGTAAATGGATATTCGGGACAAGAACTTATAACCCGCCCATCCTCAAGAGGGCGAAGTATGAGGGAAAAGAAGAAGAAGTTTGGCAGTACCTACCTTTGCCTTGCCGGAAACACATGTTACTAGATAGAGCTACTCTCGATATACCAAGCGATGCCAATACACGATTGTGCAAAAAACAATGTGTTCAACGTTTGTGGTTTCGAGTGTTCCGACTTTGTGCTAATTAAGAATGAAACAATTATTCACGTCATTGTTGCAAGAACTGTGAATTTCGACTGTGTTTGGTCGCATTTTTGAAGTCTATCATGTTATGAATTTTAAAAATTATGTTATTGTCGCTGACAGCGTGCTTAAAATTCCAAGATATTGACTGAGTTATTTCGTAGATTATATGATTTCATTTTTAAATTGTCCTGCGCGTTAACGAAGTTACTAAAAAAGATTTACGAGAATATTGGCAAGATTTTCAATGGATTTTTGTGTTTTAAGTCAGTTAGTTTGTTCAAACTAATTTCAAGACTTTTTGTCAACTGTATTATGTTTGTTTCTTCCAAATTATTTACCAGGCTACCTACCTCTTTTGGCGGTTCTTGGGACGGGCAGGCATTGTAATATGTCACTCGCAGTGTGTTTTGGTTCTTTCAGCTGTGTTCTAAATTAAGTAACGTCAAAGCCAGTCCGATTCAGGTATTATTAGAATCAAGTTTTGAAATTTCTACTCGGCCGGGTCGGAGATTTTCTCCGCTCGAGGACAGTGTGTTGTGTTGTCCTCACTTTCACATGATTATAATTGATTACTATTTTGATTACTGAGAAAGCACGTCCCGCAAGTAAGGATAAAATCTTTCTGTTTCTCATATTTATATACTCTCGAAAAATCTTTGTTTGTCTTATTTGTATATTCTGGCAGCTACAGCATTTTAACTTCTGAACACCTGAACGGGTAAATTTACAAGTCTGCTCTAGAGAGTGATAAATTCGTGAGGATTTGCTTGTGTGTTATTTTCTTTTGTTTGGCGTCTAATTTTTTTGCATAAATTTTGTCGACTGCTGTGGAATCGTACCAATTGTTTCTGCTACTCTTCTTAGAGTTTTTAGCGCAGATGCTAACCTGTCGTTTGCATGTGGATATTTCATTATTCGCCCTATGCACTTCTGAAAGTATGATTCCTTATGTATTTCTGTATTTGCAAGAACCGTTGTAAATTATCCACTCAGTGGCTGTCAAGTCCAAAGGTTCACTAAGTGCATTGGTCCACTTTTTGTGATTTCTAGATACAGAAAATTTATTTAGTTATGTTGCCCCTGCTACATTGCAAATGTGAAATTTTTGTGTAAGTTATTTCATTGTGAGTGGAATTTGAGCCAATTTCGGAAACATGATTCAGAGAACATCTGAATCTCATTGACATAAATAAACAGAAAGTAACACAAAAACTGGCTCAATTATCTAATCGTTGACTACTTAACACTCACAAGAGATTCGTCAGATGTAGACTGTTGTTGCCCCCACAGTGAGGTGACATCAGTTAAACGCCAAGAATAAAACCAGTCTTAAAACATTTGGGAAGGCCGGTGTATAATTGTAATGTGAATTCTCAGTGGGCATCCGTAAGAGCTCGTTATTGCCAGTGCCTAGCTTTCTCACTCTCTTTTCGTAGCTTTGTTAATTCCCAGACTGAATGAGGCGCTCATTGAGTTTTCTTGCTTCACGTAGGGGATGGTTTTTATTCATGTGGAACTGATAAGTTCAGTCAGCGTACGTATTTCTATTTCATAATTTACACTTGCGGTGCTGCCTTCTGGCGGTAAGTCTTTTGTACCTTTGCATAGTTGTGACCAAGTTACCTTCAGTATCAATTTATTTTCTGTATACTTACCTGTTACTGGCAACTCGAGTATTTATATTACTGTGCTCCACTCTCATTCTGTTGTTGTACCGTAGTGTGTGTTCACTGTCTACGGATTTCATATATGATGTCATTTATTATTTGCTCATAAGCGCCCATTTTGTCGACATGCTACAGGGCAGGTCGCACACTGACGTCGACTGTAATTAATATTGTTTTATACCTGACATATAGCTCGACATCTTATTTATGTGGTATGCGATTCTACCTCAAGTGAGAATTGCACGTGTCAACAGGCTACTACCTAGGTGTCATACCCGTGTGAAGGTTCGACCGTGAGTATGTGCTGTGAGAACAGTTGATTGATTTTCGTAACAGTGATATCTTCATTGTTATTATCAAGGTAGTCAATGCCTTTTTACCCCATGCTACGATCTCAATACCTGGTGGAAGAAGATTCGCTGTATGTAGGTTTTATGTAGATATATTTCATCAACACCGAGCTCTTCTACCACTTTGATTAGTTCTGCATTTACCATTTTGCTTCTCATTTCGTTCGTTTCTCATACTTTGAATTTCATGGAGATTTATGAATACGAAGCCGTGTGGTGTAATCTTGTTGCGTGAAACTACACCGTCCATGGGCTCGCATTAAATCGTCTAAAGTAGGTTGGGGACAAAGACCCTCAGATCGTATGTTCACCTCCTGCGTATTAAGTCGTACAAGTATTTTGTGTCAATGGGCAGATTTTCTGCCATTACCACGTCATTCAGGTATGGCAGTGTGGTCTAAGGGACTAGAAATACAGAAGATCTGAATTACTAACGTAAGTAAATGCGTTAGCGAATTAAACTGATGGGTAGAGGAAGCGATACATAAACTAAGGAGGCTGCTTAAACTTATGATCATCATAATACAAATTTAGGTTCAGGCACTCTTGCCGGTTCCTATTTCAAGTAGATTGCAGTTCATCATCGCGTTTCTTCTTAGGACGCGCAGAGTTTCTTGTAACTTGAGGTGTATCTTTGCATATTAATTTAGGTATTTACTAATGTGTGATTCTTTCAATGTGTTCATGCAATTTCTTTCTGTACTCCTCTATTTTCTGAAGTATATTTTTAGTTAGTTAGTCAAACAGTTCATGTTCCATGGACCATTTTTCATCATGACCGTAATGATGTGGAATGAGTCGTTTTACATTTGTTTTCAAAATTTACTTTGATGTCTGTCAGACATTCTTGAGCCGTTTGTGGTTTGTGCTCGTGCCATTTCTTGTTTTACATCTTGTTTTTTTTTCGTGTTGCCACCTCGTTATGTTAGTTTCAGTTTCTGCTGTCACTGAGTTGCTGCTTTGTCTGCCCACCAGCGGCAGCAGCAGCGCCTATAGAAACAGCCCTGACGTGTTATCTTTGCTGCACTGCTATTACTTCCCGGTTGCCGTCTGTCATGGGATGAGTTGGAACGTGCCAGGTGGGCAATTTGGACCTGACAGTCAAGGAGTAGGAACGCAGCAGTAGTTCAGTCGGGTTGGAGCAGCAGTGAGGCCTGGATGTCCATGGCTTGCCCGACCCTTGCCACCATGCAGGACTTGAGCTGAGGATGGTCTTCGTGGAATGTCGGTCAGTCGTCTTACTGTACGACGTGGATTGGCTCGCCGATCGCTTATGGGTTAGCTGTGTGTGTGTGTGTGTGTGAGTGAGTGTGTGTGTGTGTTTCGACTCCCGATTTGTTTTCGTGATTGCATAGCAAATACTGAATGTTGTTCAAGTCTCTGTGCAAGTGTTTGTCAAATTGTGTGTGTAGTTGGTGTCATTTCCGCTGACAACTTGTTTTAAATGTTGTCGCCGTACCGGCAGGCAGTCGGTTTGAGCAGATGAGGAAGCAAGTCTCCACACGGCGCAGTCGGCCGGGCCCGCTGGCGGTCTCTACGCAATGTCCGAGCGTGTGGGGACTGTTCCGAGTGCGATGAGGTTCGTGGCTCACCCAGCCAAGAAATGAAAGTTGAGTGGTGATTTTACTACCTAAGCAACGTCTGTTCACGTTGTCCCCTTGGTTGGTGGTTCGCTGTTGGCGGTATTCCTGGGAGCAACAACGAGTGTTCGAGTTGGTGAAGATTTAGCCGCTGTGTGGTGGAATTAACTATATTTATCGGTTTGAAATTCAAGTGCACCAGCGGAATTTTCTGCCTTGCGGCTGTTAGTGTTCCGATTACCTGCCCTGGTTGCTGAAGTAAATTCAGGCAGTGTCCTTTTTCTCAACTGTTGTCGCTGTCCAAAATGGTGTGTAGCTTTTGACAGCTTAATGTATTTTTGGTTGTGGGCGGCTATTCTGTAACGTTTTGGCTTTGGAATTCTCTTATACTGGTCGGTGGTTAGCAAGCCGTCTTGTTGGTGGGTCCCTGACTGTCTCTTGGTTGTGTTGCCGGCGGATCGAGTATAGTTGGGCCGACTTCTTGTCTCACTTAAGCAAGCGTTAAGATTTCAAGGGCAGACCAAGCCCCCTGGAAATTTCTGAGCGTCGTTGCCTATACTGCCTTTCTTGTTGGTGTTTAATTGTGTATTTTTAATGGCTCATAGCTGATGGTTGGAATTTGTATGCTTGTAATTGTGTTTTTAATATCAAAGGCGTTCAGCTTTTTTAAAAGTAAGTTTTTCTAAATTGGGCAAATCTTACATTGCCCAAAGATAAAGCTTGGGCTTTCTGCCTGCTGAAAATTTATTGTATTGTTTTATAGCATCGGCCTTCAACCGCCGTAAGTTTTAAGGATCCTACTTATGAAGTATTACGTTTTGGAATATAAAGCTGTGGGCTTTGTGCCTGTTCAAAATTTATTGTAGTGTACTGTTTTTAAAAGTATCGGCCTTCAGCCGAGGATCCAGGTTATCAAGTATTACCTTTTGGAAGATAAAGCTGTGGGCTTTCTGCCTGTTGAAAATTTATTGTAGTTCTACTTTTTTTAAAGCATGGGCCCACAGACACTTTCAGTTTTAAGGTTCTTACTTATGAAGTACTACATTATTTCAGGATAAAGCTGTGGGCCTTCTGCCTGTTGAAAATTTATCGTTGTTGTATTGTTCTTAAAATGATGGGCCTTCAGCCGCATTAAAATTTTGGATTCTTGTTTATCAAGTCTTACATCACTTGGGCTTAAATACTATTTAAGGTTAAAACCTTGGGTCCTTCTGCCTTGGAAAAATTGTTGCAGTTTTTTTAAACAAAGGCCTTCAGCCGGTTTGGAGTAACGTTTCTTATTGGTCATATAGCTTGGGCCTTCTGCCTATTGAAAGGTTACTGTAGTTATGTTGTGTTAAATTTATTGGCCTTCAGCCGCCTTTAAAAAACTTAATCTATCTGATTAATCAATTCTTACATCGCTTGGCCTGTAATGTTTTGACAAATAAAGAAAGTGTTACGTTTGGAGTGTAACTGACGGCCGCTAATTCTGACCCCCCTTTCACAATTCCTACTATTTGTCCTGTCCTGCGGGTTTAGCAGGGAATCTCAATTTTATATCTCTGAGTAAGCATTTTTTTCCATTCTAGTGCACCCCTTTTTTTGATAAAGCAACGTTAATGTGGTGTAATGAATGTCGTTTCTCCCTCTAATATTGTAATTATGTTATCATTGTTTCTTTTGAATTGTAGTGAATTATTTACAACAAATTTCATGACGGGATAAATATACTACTAATAAGTAGTCAGCATGACCAAATCTTTAAACAGATGTCTACAAGATGATTATGAGTAGCGCCACATATTATTCTAATGGCACGTTTTTGAGCAATAAAGAGTTTCTTACTTACAGATGAGTTACACCAGAATACTATTCCGTATGATACTCTCGAATTAAAATCTGCAAAATATGTAAACATTCTCAGTTATCTCTCCCCAAGGTTTGCAATGGTTCTAAGTGTAAATATGGCTGAACTAAGTTGTTTTAACAATTCCAGAATGATCTTTTTCCAACAAAATATGTAAACATTCTCAGTTACTCTCCCCAAGGTTTGCAATGGTTCTAAGTGTAAATATGGCTGAACTAAGTTGTTTTAACAATTCCAGAATGATCTTTTTCCAGTTTAAATTCTCTTCAATGTAGACACCTAATAATTTTGAAGTTTCCATCCTATTTAACACTCATCATCGGTGTAGTACCCGTAGATGGTCAGAACTGAATATATTGAGTGTATTTAAAACTGAGAGTGAGACCGTTCCCTCTAAAGCAATCAATGATACTTTTAAGATATCGTTTACCATATCTTCTGTTTCTGTCTATATACTTGGACAGATTAAGTGCTAGTATCTGCAACAAGAAATGATTCTTCTTGTACCATTCTAGACGCAAGATCGTTTTCATATATGACGAACAATGATGGACTTAAGATTGAGACTTGGTGACCCCGTAAGTGACTTCTTCCCTGTCAGAATTACGTTCCTGGACTATATTGGTTGAATTACTGAGTTCAACTTCCTGCATTCTTTTGGGTAGATTTTACATTATCCATCAATCCCATGAATGTTTAATTTACCCAACAGAATACAATGAGTCACACAGTCAAATGCCTTACGTCCCGGAAATTATTTTACTATTTAATGCTTACAAAATTTGTTGAGTGAATATATAAATGTCATTCCCGATAGAGTGACTCCTCTGAAACCTAAACTGTGATTTGCGGAGGACATCATTCTTGGTGAGGTGAGATACTATTTTAGAATGTATCACCTTCTGAAAAATATAGAGTAATGGAGTCAGGAGTGAAACAGGTCGTATATTTGTGTAGGTGTGCAGACTTTCATTTCAGTTTTTATTCAAGTAAAAATCTTCTATGTTGTTTTGTTGTGTCATATTTCTTCTAAAGGATCGACATTTTGATCCCTCTTCTGGGATCTTCTGCAGGGTCTCCTGACGTCCACTGTTACGTTCTGTCAGCACTGGATACCACAAGATTCTGCAGCAAATCGCAGTGAAGGGGTGGAAACCTTGATCGTTTAGATGAATTATGAAGAGGCCTGATAACCCAGAAGATTTGTACTTGCGATCGGTAGTTATTAACATTTCCCTTACCACTTTCCTCAGGAGGGATTTAACAACAGCATCTTCCAGTCTCTTTGGAAAGATGCCATGAGTTAGTAATGAATTTCATATTTCAGTTTACAATGGGCATATTATGTGAGAACAAATCCTTAACACTGCTCTGGGAACACCATAAAAACCAGATGAGCTTTTGTAGTTGAGAGAATGTATAATTTTCTTAATTTCAGAAGTAGAATTTGGTGATACATGACTCATCTTATGGGAGTTACTTTTTAAGTATACTACTGTGATTTTTCTCTTGGACTATTTGTCCCTAGACTTTCTACTAAATTTAAGAAATGATAATTAAATACTTTTGTTACTTGTCATCTTTTGTAGCCCTTTTAATCAGTTTAGCAGTGATGTCCTGTTGTGTGGCTGATAGTCCTGTCCCTCATTTTACGTTTCTAGTTTAACGACCACTTCGTTTCTGATTTCCCTATTCTTTATCAGATCAATAAGATTTTAGCCAGCTAGTGGTCTTAGGAGTCTCATATTAGCTTCTTTAGTTCTCTTCCTTTGACTGGTGGCTAGATTGTATGTCTCTGACCCATATATTAGAAATTGTACTGACATAACTTTATCAGTTTTTTGTGTTATCTCTTTCTTAACTTTTCTGAGGAGAGAGCGATAAATTGTACCTACCAGCTGTAAAATTATTTGCCGTTTACACTCTTGATTATGTTACTCCTTTGATCTTCAGTTTAAAGATTGGTTTGGTGCACCTCTCCACGATGCTCTATCCGGTGCAAGACTCTCCATCTCAGAATAATTACTGCAACCTTCATCTGCTTACTGTATTCATGTCTTGGTCTGTATTACAGTTTTCACCCCACACACTTCCCTCCAGTAAGAAACTCGTGAGCCCTTAATGTCTTAAAATGTGTCCCTTCTTCAAGTCAGTATGTGCCACAAAATTTCTTGTCTCTTCAGTTCTATTTATTTCCTCCTCATTAGTTATGTGATCCGTCCAACTACTCTTCAGCATTCTTCTAAGCACACTTCAAAATTTTCTATTCTTCTCTTGTCTGAAATGTTTATTGTCCATGTTTCACTTCCATATGTGGCTACAACTCGGACAAATGCCTTCAGAAACCACTTACCAGCACTTAAGTCTATATTCGATGTTAACAAAATTCTCTTCTTCAGGACGGCTGTTCTTGGCATTGCCAGTATACATTTTATATCCTCTGTACTTCAGTCGTAATGAGTTATTTTGCTGGCCAAATAGCATCTACTACTTTAAGTGTCTCATTTCCCAATATAATTCTCTCAGCGCCACCTAATTTAAATCGATTACATTCCATTGCTTTTGTCTTGCTTTTGTTGACTTTCATCTTATATCCTCCTTTCAAGATACGGCCCATTTCGTATTTGACCCTCTGCTGCCTTGATTTTTCATCTCTTAAAGCTACCCATTCGTCTTCTACTGTATTCCTTTGCCCCGTTCTAATCAACCATTGCCAAATGCTCATTGTAAAACATTCTACAACCTCTGTTTCCTTCAACTTATCCAGGTCCCATCTTCTTAATTTTCTACCTTTTTGCAATATCTTTGGTTTTAATCTACAACTCGTAACCAGTAATTGTGGTCAGAGTACACTACTTTCCGTGGAAATGTCTTACAATTCAAAATGTGGTTCCAAAATCTCTGTCTTACCATCATGTAAGGAGTCTGAAACATTCAAGAGCCTCCAGGTCTTTTCTACATGTTCAACCTTGTTTCATAGTTCTTAAACCAAGTGGTAGCCATAATTATATTACGCTCTGTGTAAAATTCAACCAGGCGGGTTCCAATTTTTCCTTTCCCCCGTGTAATATTCACCTATAATTTTTCCTTTTCTTCCTTTTCCTACCACCGAATTCGAGTACCACATCATAGTTACATTTTCGTCTCCTTTCTAAATTATTCCTTTTATCTCACCATTACTTTTTTCACCCACTCATCATCTGCAGAGCTAACTGGCATATAAACTAGTACTGCTGTGATTAGTGTTGGCTTTGTGTCTATCTTGGCGACGATAATGCGTTCACTACGAAGTTCATAGTAGCTTACCCACATTCGTATCTTCTTGTTCTATATTAAACCTACTAGTGCATTACCCTACATGATTTTGTATTTATAACGCTGTTCTCAGCTGACGAGAAATCCCGTACATCATGCCACTGAACTGCACTAATTCCCACTACACGTAACTTCTGCCTATCGATTTCCCTTTTCAAATATTCTAGCCTACCTGCGCGATGGGCGGATCTAACATTCCACACACCGAACCTAGCATCCCCCAGAGAAGCACTTGTCCGGAGATTCAATTGGGGGGGGGGGGGCTACTTTACCTCCGAAGGATTTCACCTCAGCGGATGCCATCATCATTTAACCATACAGCAAAGCTTCAAGTCCCCGGGAAAAATTGTGGCTGTAGTTTCCCCTTGCTTTGAACTGTTCGCAGTACCGGCACAGCAAGGCTGTTTTCTTCGTGTTAAGAGGCCATAGTCAGTCATCCAGACTGTTGCCCTAGCAACTACTGAAAAGGCTGTTGTGCCTCATCGGGAACCACTGGTTTCTTGAATATTAGGTGTAGTATGTGAGATCTCACAGCCTAGGTATTTTAAATGAGATATTTGTTCCAGCGGTAAATTATCAATTAATACTTTTGCTCTTGAATGCTCCTGATCATAGACCACCATTAGTTGACTTTTACCTTTCAATATTGTCGTATTACAATATTTTGCATCCTGATGCAAAGACCAAATTGCACTCTGTAATTTATGTTCTGAGTCCGCTCAGATTATTTTTTTCATCTGCGGGAGTATATTTATAACTTTACTATTGTAAATAATTGAGAAAGTCAAGAAACAAGACAGTACAATAGTAGGCTACTATCAAAAGTGAAGCGTTGCAATATTTCCATACTTGTTGACAGAAGCAGACTACAATTTTCTCATTGTAGTATTTACGGAAGAGGAAATATGCCAAGCGTTTCTGGGAAGTCAAGATAGGAAAACCGCTAGAAGTACAGGACATACCAGCTGAAATTTACCTTAGTTATTTGTACACACTGGAAGAAGAGCTATTTAACATTCTCAACGACGAACGGAACGTCCTACAGATTCCTACGGGCTTCCAGGAGGGGCTCGACGTACTGTCACCTTTGAAATACTCGTCAACGAACATTTAATTACTTAGGCTGATAACGTGATAATATACTAGCTCGAGCAGTAAACGTGACCCAATGAAAAACAGCTCGAACAGTAAAAGTGACGTAATGAATAACAAAATACGAGATTACCAGACGTTTGCAGGGTCTTGGTGCAATATAATGGACACAATGTGAGTGACTTCCGTGACATAACAGACACTATAAATATCTATAAAACAAGGGGCTCTGTAATATGTAGGATGCCTCAAATCTTTTGGCTAAACTGCAACAGGTGATAGCGAGTACACATTCGATTATATTGAGATAGGGAACCAATTGTCGGAAATGCATATTTATTGTGTTACGAACATCTACATCTACATACATACTCCGCAATCCACCATACGGTTCGTAGCGGAGGGTACCTCATACCGCAACTAGCATCTTCTCTCCCTGTTCCACTCCCAAACAGAACGAGGGAAAAATGACTGCCTATATGCCCCTGTACGAGCCCTAATCTCTCTTATCTTATCTTTGTGGTCTTTCCGCGAATTGTAAGTTGGCGGCAGTGAAATTGTACAGCAGCCAGCCCCAAATGCTGGTTCCCTAAATTTCTTCAATAGCGATTCGCGAAAAGAACGCCTCCTTTCCTCTAGAGACTCCCACCCGAGTTCCTGAAGCATTTCCCTAACACTCGCGTGATGATCAAACCTACCAGTAACAAATCGAGCAGCCCGCCTCTGAATTGCTTCTATGTCATCCCTCAATCCGACCTGACAGGGATCCCAAACGCTCTAGCAGTACTCAAGAATAGGTCGTATTAGTGTTTTATAAGCGATCTCCTTTACATATATATTTAGCGTTAGCTGCCATTCTTTACACCAATCACAGATCCAGTCCTAGTCTTCTTGTATCCTCCTACAGTCACTCAACGACGACACCTTCCCGTACACCACAGCATCATCAGCAAACAGTCGCACATTGCTATCCACCCTATCCAAAAGATCATTTATGTAGATAGAAAACAACAGCGGACCTACCACACTTCCCTGTGGCACTCCAGATGATACCCTCACCTCCGATGAACACTCACCATCGAGGACAACGTACTGCGTTCTATTACTTAAGAAGTCTTCGAGCCACTCACATACTTGGGAACCAATCCCATATACTCATACCTTAGTTAGGAATCTGATGTGGGGCACCGAGTCAAACGCTTTCCGGAAGTCAAGGAATGTGGCATTCGTGTGATACCCTTCATCCATGGTTCGCAAGATATCATGTGAAAAAAGAGCGAGTTGCGTTTCGCAGGAGCGATGCTTTCTAAAGCCGTGCTGATGCATGGACAGCATCTTCTCTGTTTCAAGGAAATTCATTGTATTCGAACTGAGAATATGTTCGAGAGTCCTCCAACAAACCGATGTTAGGGATATTGGTCTGTAATTTTGAGTATCCTTCCTTCTACCCTTCTTATATACAGGCGTCACCTGCGCTTTTTTCCAGTCGCTCGGGACTTTACGTTGGGAAAGAGATTCGCGATAAATGCAAGCTAAGTATGGAGCCAATGCAGTAGAGTACTCTCTGTAAAACCGGATTGGAATCCCGTCAGGACTTGGCGAATTATTTATTTTCAACCCATTTAGCTGCTTCACATCTCCACGGATGTCTATCTCTATGTCCTCCATACGGGAATCTGTGCGAGACTCAAACGGCGGAATGTTTGTACGATCCTCCTGCGTGAAAGATTTCTCAAATGCTAAATTTAAAAATTCAGCTTTCGTTTGCTGTCTTCCGTTGCCAGGCCAGACTGATCAGTGAGTGACTGGATGGGAGTCTTCGACCCGCTTACCGAATTTACGTAAGACCAGAATTTCCTTGGGTTTTCAGCAAGATCTTTTGCTAAGGTATGACGGTGGTAGTGGTTGAATGCTTCGCGCATCGCTCTTTTTACAGCAGCACGAATCTCTACTAACTTTTGCCCGTCCTCATTCTCCCGATCTTTCTTGTACCGCGAGTGCAACTGCCTTTGCTTCTTGAGCATTCTCCGAATTGCGCTGTTAAACCACGGTAGGTCTTTTCCGTCCGTAACCCGCTTTTTCGGCACATACTTGTCCAATGCGTGATTTACAATGTGTTAACATTTGCCCATAATTCTTCCACGTCCATGGTACAAGAAGTAAATGAAGGCGATTCATTTACTAAGTAGGAAGCTAATAACTGCTTATCTGCTCTTTCTAGTAAGAATACTCTCCTAGCTTTCTTGACCGACTTTTTAACTTTCGTAACCATAGTTGTAATGACAACATCATGATCACTAATCCCTGTCTCAACACTGACACCGTCGATGAGGTCTGGTCGGTTCATGGCTACCAGATCTAAAATGTTTCCATTTCGCGTTGGCTGTCGATTCAGCTGCTCAAGACAGATTTCGGATAATGTGTTCAAAAGTAATTCACACGACGGCTTGTCTGTACCACCTGTCATGAATCCATAGACATTCCAGTCGCCTCCGACTAATATAGCATGATCCGGGTACTTCTGCGATACAGAATGTAGACTCCCTTTGAATGATTCTAGAACTGTCACGGTGGAACCTGGTGGCCCGTAATAACACCCCACAATTAACTTTATTTCCCCTAGCCGTGTTAAACATGTCCAGATAACTTCACAATCACACTCTACTGCGACCTCAGTAGACACAACATTTTTGTCAACTGCAATGAAGACACCACCTCCTACGGCGTCTAATGTGTCTTTCCGATACACGTTCCAACCGTCACTAAATATTTCAGAACTTCCTATCTCAGGGTTAGGCCAGGTCTCAGTCCCGAGAATAATCTGCGCGCCACACACTTCCTGGAGGGCAGTAAATTCAGCTACACCGCATAACAACAACGTGGCTCAATGTAACAGGCAGCGGGTGAAAAGCAGAGTACACACATGATGCCTAAACCGACATTCCGTACATGACTTTGGTTATAGCACGTGTGTCATGTGTCGAACGCATACATGCACCGACGCATTTACCTGTGCCGCACGTACACTCCCATCTCTGATGTCAGTTTACCGATGCGTAAGACAGCCTGTTATGTCTCCATGCTGAAGTATGTTAGTTGTACAATGCGTTACGCTAGACATATACAAAATATTACTCGTCACGGGACGTTCATTATCGTACGGAGGGGCAGGATATACTGCCTGTAGAACAGCATGATTCTCTGTCAACATATGGGAGAGTACGGTCGAAGATCGCCTAATAGGACCTTTTTTTGCTGCCTTCTTATGCATGCATTGCTACGCATGCATTGAGACTGGCGGTCGTCAGTTTGAAGAGTTACTATGAGTTAACGTTGATCTTACGCATGTCCATAACGCAATAGATATGCATTTCCGATTATTGGTTCCCAATCTCAATAAGGACCCACTATCAACTTTTTCAGTTGGACCCTACATGTTTGATACGCCGCTTCTATTGATTTGTGCAAAGATTCCGATCGAAACTATCACAGTTTTCTGCTAAAAGTAATGCGAATAATAGGAGCCTGCAAAAAATTCTCGCAAATTGTGGTGCAATTTTACAAAGCACCCAGTGCAAAGTCAAGATCAGTGCGCAAGTAACTCGATCATTCCATATTCGTCAGTATTGTCTACTATCGATGGTTTCATATCCAGCTGCGGTCTAACCCCTTCCACAGAAAACGTGACAGATCGCTCTCAGGTTTGGCTTTATTAGGAAAGAAAATCAAGCTTTTGCAGAGGATCAGAGCAAATCTGTATCGGCACCAGACCTGATAAAGCACGATACATTTAGTCGACACTTGTGACGCTACAGAAGCCTTTCTCAGTTGCAACAAGTCCATGTTGGACGAACAACAATGTTCACTCATAGCAATAAAGATACGATATCTATCAACGAAAATTAACAACTGGCGCTTTAATTTGACTCAGGCGACTGCCATCATACAGCTACATTCCGAGGGATGTCTCGATATGACCCAGATACTAAGACTGGTGAGCAAATTCATTTTACTGAAAGTATGTTACATAGAGTCCACTGTAGCAGAAAAATGGCAGTAGCCAAAAGTGTACTATCGGCGAATGGATATTTTATGTGCTGCCCCAAATAATTTTAAAGCAAAATACAGTACACCATATGGGTGCAATGTGGGTGCGAATTGCCGTCCGTGAAGACGAATGCCTCACCAATATGCTGCAGATATGGTTGCACTATCTGTCGGAGGATGGCATTCACGTATCGTACAGCCATAACGGAACCTTCCATGACAACCAGCGGTATACGTTGGCCCCAAATAATGCCATCCCAAAACAGCAGGAAACCTCCACCTTGCTGCACTCGCTGGACAATGTGTGTAAGTCTTTCAGCCTGACCGGGTTGCCTCCAAACACGTCTCCGATTATTGTCTGATTGAAGGCATATGCGACACTCATTGGTGAAGAGAACATGATGCCAATCCTGAGCGGTCTATTCGGCATGTTGTTGGACCCGTCCTTACCGCGCTGCATGGTGTCGTGGTTGCAAAGATGGACGTCGCCTTGGTCGTCGGGAGTGAAGTAGCGCATCATGTAGCCTATTGCGCAGTTTGTATCGTAACACAACTTCTTGTCGCAGCAAGAAAAGCATTACTCAACATGGTGGCGTTGCTGTCAGGGTTCCTCCGAGCCATAATCCGTAAGTAGCCGTCATCCTCTGCAGTAGTAGCCCTTGGGCGGCCTGAGCGAGACATGTCATCGACAGTTCCTGTCTCTCCGTATCTTTTCCATGTCCGAACAACATCGCTTTGATTCTCTCCCTTTCTCTCCCTTGTTGAGTGCCCTTCCTGGCACAAAGTAACAATGTGGACGCGATGTAATCGCGGTACTGACCATCTAGGCATGGTTGAACTACAGACAACATGATCCGTGTACGTCCTTCCTGGTGGAATGACTAGAGATGATTGTCTGTCGGACCAACTTCGTCTTATAGGCGCTGCTCATTCTTGGTTATTTACGTCTTTGGGCGGATTTAGTGACATCTCTGAACAGTCAAAATGACTGGAATGAGATTTTCACTCTCCAGCGGAGTGTGCGCTGATATGAAAGTCGAAGTGACTGCGTCTGTGATACACACAGTGAACGCCTATCTTCAGGAGTTCTGCGAACCGGGGTGATGCAAAACTTTTTTTTATGTGTTTATATCCCAGCCAGGAAAAAGCCAGGAAAACAATATGGTAGTCTGGCTATCTGGTGCATTATGTGATAACTTTGAGAAACACCGATTGTAAATGAATTCAAGTGATGAATTAACAACATTACAACATGAATGCAAAAAAATAAATTCCAATATTATCTAAATAGTTTTGCAAACAGTGAAGAGCACGCATCCATGCGTCAGCGATGTTAAGAACTTAGTAACTGCATCAGAGAGGCATCTTTCTAATTTCATTTTTAATACTAATAGACTTACCCATTATGTTACTTGATTTCAAATGTGTTAAGAGCGACGGAATACTTAGTCATCGAAAGATATTTTATCGCATTATTGCTTTTTTATGTTCCGCGAAGTGAAAAATCTTCCCTTTGATTCCATTTATAATTATGAAAAATTTTAAACTAAACAAATGTTAAAAGAAGAGATTGCCGCATCAAAATAAATAGATACAATTAATTTCATCCTCCTTCCCTGGGTGTTTGTTATATTTTAACAAACAAGTTAAAAAACTCAGAATCCAGGCAAAGAAAAAGGCGTAGCCTCTTTAGAAAAAATGGAAAAAATAAAAAAAATGGTGATCGAAACATCCTGGATCCCGGGTTCCATCCGAAAGATATTTTAATTTTGAATAAAAACCATCAGCAAAAGCAGCCGAAGATATCCGGTTTAAGGGGTCACAAACGCTCTACCAACGCCCTTTCAAAAAGGGCGGAAGAGTTAATTGGTTTGAAGAGCAGCTTCTTCCCTCAGGATGGAAACTGCCCATGAATGGCAGAAAAATCATAATCAAAACGTCACGAGTGTGTAGAAGGCAATGGAAACCACTGTGTTGAAGACACGTAATGTGTATCCGCAGAGTACGAGGCATCTAACGGGAAAAGTGTTACGATGAACTCCACATTGGCAAAAGATTCCGGACTAGTCCTCCATTCAGATCCTCGGGAACGGACCACTAAGGAGAGAGTAACCTAGGTGAAAATATAACCGACGAAAGGGAAAGATCCTTCGAGTCGGGGTGTGAAAAGACGGAAGTCTAACTGTACAAGACAGGTAGTAAACCTGAAAAGGCAAATGCAAAGGTTCAATTTTGAAGTAATGGGACTCAGTGAAATGAAATGGATGATAAGGATATCTGGTCAAACGATTGTAAGGTAATATCAACATCAGCAGAAAATAGCATAACGGGATTAAGATTCGTTATGTAGTTGGGGCAGCGACTGGGTTACTATGAAAAGTTCAATTATGGAGGAATTACAAGACAGTGTAGGCTAATATGTAGGAATGAGAGAGGAGAAAGATTGATTACTCCAATACTTTTTCGATTAGTAACGACGAATAAACTGTTCAGAATTCAGAGCAGGGTGTGGTATACATGGGAATGGTCAGGCCACACGGGAAGAGTCCAGTGCATTACATCAAGATCAAAGATCGCGAAGTCAGATGTGGGGTTAATATTGACTGAAGTTTAAAGGAATTGTTCAGGAAAATCAACGTAAAAACAAAAGGGATTCCGCAGTATTGAGGAATGAAAAGAGTTCTCTAAGGGTGTAAAAACAGCTTTCATGAATCCTACAATAGTCTGTTCATTGTAACAGGAATGGACATAACTAAAAACCACAATCATTCAAGTTTGACTGGTAAATGTAGGTACAAGCGAAGAAACCTTGGGTAACAGGAAGAAATACATCAACTGATCGACGAAATCAGCAAGATCAAACATTTTCCGGGAAAGATAGGTTCACAGCAATATAAAAGTACTTACAAATAAAAGTAGGAAATACGCGGAAGCCAAGTGAAATGGGTACAGAACAGTTCTGAAGTGCATGATAAATGTAACGAATTTACCTGTTGTTGTGATTAATGGGTTTTAAAAGTTTTAATATTAACGATGTGAGCTGAGTATAGCACACAATGTAGTTCAAAGGTTTTAATGTTTTCTATGTGAGCCTGGCTACAGCCTGCAAACATGCAGTAATAATCTGGCTTATGGTGAAGGTAGGATTCCAGCCAACGAAATACATAGCGCACCAGAAATCGCGCCATAAGCAGGACACTGGATGAAATTTTGCTCAGGCAGGCTTACCGAGAAGTTGTATGGAGCAACACATAATTTTTACTGTCAGTACAGCTGCTGCACTGAGATTATATATGTAAGGAAGTGTTTTAGTAGCTGCGTGAAAATTTTTGCAGGTACACAACGTACATGACTGATGAGAGATGTAAAGGCAAACTTGACAACCACTGGTGGTAGTGTTCGTTGTTCCTACAAAGAAATATAAATACTGGCGGAAGTAATGCTATGAGGACGCTTCGTGAGTCGTGCTTG
This sequence comes from Schistocerca americana, assembly GCF_021461395.2. NCBI lineage: Eukaryota > Metazoa > Arthropoda > Insecta > Orthoptera > Acrididae > Schistocerca > Schistocerca americana. The sequence goes on from NC_060126.1 coordinate 284,579,468, forward strand.
GGTAGCTCAGTTGGTGGAGCACTTGCCCGCGAAAGGCAAATCTGCCAGGAAGTTTCATATCACGCACACTCCTCTGCAGAGTGAAAATTTCATTCATGAAATATTTATGTTGTGGGATGAAGATAGCATAGGATCAATGTAATTATATAAATGCATAGTTCTTTCGGACATGCTCAAAAGAACAGATACCCAGAATTCATAAAAATGATTAGCCTCGATGGGCAACGAATCCACCAGATTAATGTGTAACGTGGTAAAGACAGGTTGCTGTTCGGCGCAAGTGTGAATTGTGCTGAAGGCAGGACGTTTTTAAATGTCAGTGTTTCAATGAGATTATGGTAAACATTAGGCCTTATTCCAATAACTAATAGGTTTAAGGGAAGTAATATTTTAGGACGTGAGTTGAACATAGCACACGATAGAATTAAAATGTTTTAAGATTTTAAAATCTGCCGTGTGAGCTTACCATAGCACATGATATGGTTCAAGGATGAAAAATTGTGGTAATCGAATGTAAAAAAATAATGTAAGAAAGTAATAAATAAAATAAAAATCTGTACAACGGCAAAATATTACGTCGGCCATGACTGACACATGATAGTTTTTGGCACGCTGTATTGCGGCTTTGCTTCGATTTTATAGTAATGCATGATGCATCATAATTGCGCACGTAAAAACCATATAAATTACTGCAATTAACTGTAAAAATTTTAACAAAAGTTTGTGTTGTTAAGAGTGGTCTGTTAGAAATGACTAAAGCTGCAGTAATGTTTCTATTACGTGTGAGACTGTCGCATACACTGCTAGGGAACTCTACCGAGACGACTAGGGCAGCGCAGTGTTTCAGCTTGCTGCCATAGAATGGAAGGAAATGGCACTGCACACTCATGCAAAGTTTGCGAAGAATTCAAAAGGAAATTGTTCATGAGTTACGTAACTATCAATTTGACTCTCGAAAAGGGAAAGGCAACAGAGAGGATCTTCTGACATTATGCTTGATAATGGAAGCATGACTTATGAAAAATCAAGGCACCTTTCTAAGTTCTGCCGACTTATAAAAAGCAATGGACAATGTAAAATTGTGGAGGATGTTCGTAATTCTAAGAAAATAAGCGGTAAGCTATAGGAAAGAAAGGTAATTTGTAGTTTTGTATAAGAGCTTACATGGAACAATAGGAATGGGAGACCAAGAACGAAGTGCTCCGCTGAAAAAAAAAAAAAAAAAGTCAAAACAGTGATGCAGTCAGCAGTCTTTCATTGTTACTGTTCAGTCTGTACCAAGGATTCAGGAGTTGAATGATTAAAATTCATGTTGAAAAGATATCACTGCTATGGTGCGCTCAGGACATTACCATCATCAGAGAATGTGAAAGAATAATTAAAGAACATACCTAATGAAATAAAATTTTTAATAAGTATATGGATTGAGAGCATACTGAAGAAAGACGAAAATAATGAACACTGGAAGAGTTGTTCTAAAATCTTCGAAGGAAAATAGTCCAAAAACGAATTCACGTCATCCAGATAATGAAGGCTGAAGTACGCAATTATCGGCATATCTTACTGTCTACAAATGGAACGCATAGGGGCCTTAAGATGGAATTATTGAGATGCCGCAACTGGTAGTCTAAATAAAATAACTTCTCAAAACATACAGCTGTTGGACATTTTCCTTGGTAAATAACAGAAAAGAGATTAACGATAAACTTAACATCAAATGTGGTCTCCACATAGAAGACGAAGATAAGGAATTCTGCTGCTCTGGAATCAAAATAAGACATGACGGAGGAAACAAGGAGAACATAATAAGCTCACCAGTACAGCCAAAGAGAACATTTCCAGCGAGAAAGTCTAGTGGTATCAAACAAAGGTCAGGGATTCGGACAGAAATTTCTGGAAATATACGTTTGCAGCACAGCATTGTATGGTAGCGAATCACGGACTGAGTGGGAAACGGATAAGAAGAGAATCAAAATATTTGAGTTGTGGTAATAAAGATGTACCGAAAAATTATGTGGACTGATAAAATAAGGAATTAGGAGATACCCTGTAGAGTCGGCGTAGAGAGGAACGTGTTGAAAACACTCACAAGAACATGGGGCAGGATAATACGCCATGAGTCAAACCGTCAGGTAATAACTTCCATGGTACTAGAAGGAACTGTAGAGGGTAAAACTTTACGTTCGGTGCATGGGCTACTCTGGAATGAAGAGGTTGTACAGGAGAGGAATTCTTGACGGTCCACAGTGTATCCAAATGGGTGAGTGAATCGTTTTACGTTTTTTGTGAAGTCTGAAATACGTCGTTATTTTAGAGCGAAGACAATCGCAAATATTCTTCTATATTAGTATCTTTCATAAAATACATAAATGTGATAAAAATAGCAAACAACCACCAATTTAAAGACCTATTTATTCAAAAAACTTAATTTTTCAATGCCATTAACGGTTTCGAAATTTTGTTGGCTGCATTACAGAATGAAATGCCAATCAAAGGTTTGTTGTTTGATTGCCATGGTGTCCTATTTTAAAAATATGTTAACTGACAATATTCAGTAAAGAAACTAAGATAAAAGGAATTTGGAAATCGCATAGTGGCTATTTAACACTAGTATTTGCAGTGAACTTGCCTTCATAGCTTTGAAGGCTGCGTTTCCTTTTTTTCCCTGTAACATGCGGTTTTGTCATGTTAAATATGTCCCAGTGTTATAAACTCATCCACGAAACCACAGAACAACTAAAACACTGATTTACATACACTCCATGTATTTTACATGTTTTACATACACTGACAGTTTACGAAGGCGCTAGGAAGGGGAGGTGTACGTCGTTAACATTGGTGTCGAAGATCTGAAACGTAGATATTCTTCAAGATCATAATAAATCATGGGGAAAGGAGCTGTCATTACGTCACAAATTTAAAGACAACTTTCGTCATTTTACGTAGCCAAAAATATTACGTTCATCGCATTTATACCTCCATGATTTACCATGGCCATACTTCCCTGTGACGTCACTCCGACACGTCCGTGCCCAGTTTCTACCCCTGAGGATGTCTATCGACATTTGTAGTCGTATTCCAAGTAGCATCTGCTGGTTTGAATGTGTGGAGACTTAGTTGTTTCATCAAAAATGCCAGCTTGCGTCGATTAGTACTGTACTAATCGATCCGATGATAATCTAAAGTACAAAGGAATCACATTTCATTCTTGAGAGGAGCCGTTGAAGCAAAATTTTCTTTAGTATACTTGAGTTATGGTCGCATTTTTTACTTTTACTCATTCCTGTGTTTTTCATTGCCCTCCAGATCGCAAACGCTGCCACATCCGAGCCACACCGTAGCAACGGCCTCGGCGCAGCACAACACACGGCTCCGTGACGGGGCTTACTGTCGGTGCAGCATCTCACGCCCTAAATTCCTCTCGCTCATAATTATTCACTGTTAAAATTTGTGCTTTCTTTAAAAAAGTTTCTGGCTAGAACTGCCGAAGACAGGGGTCATGTGTGTAGGTGTTTTGAATGTATGACTATATGGATATGTTTGTGTTCTTTCCTTCCTTTCTGAAGAAGGCTTAGGCTTAAAATTCGTGTGAACACTCTTATACTTGCCTGCTGCTCAGCATGTGAGTAATATTCTGTTCGTTTCACAGTATGGTCACTACCTCATGAAATTTGTTGTAAATAATCCGCTACACTTCCAAGAACAATGATGTATCTACATAATTACAATAGCAGAAGAAAAGATGACATTCGTGACGCCACATTAAGGTTGTCTCTAGCGCAAACAGGGATTCTAAACGCTGCTACCAAAATTTTTGGTCGCATATCCAACCAAAAGTTTTGATTGCTTACACAGTGATACAGAATGCCCTACAGATAACAAAGTCAAATTTGAAACTAAACCGAAAACAATTCTATTCTACAACTCCTGCTATTCCGCAGAAGACAGTGCAGTATTGTAATGTGTAAATGATGATGTGTAGGAATAACTGACTGATATCTGTCTTTCTTTCATTAAAAAACAAAAATCTAATAAATGATGAGCAAGGAGGCATATGTAAAAAAAAGGTATTTGAGTGTGAGATGACTCGTTCCATATCATTATGATTTATCATGCAAACAGTACATGGAAAATGAAGCTAAGTCACACACTATTGATTTATCACAAAGAGTGATATATAATTAGAAAACATCAAAATGATCAAAGTAGACGTACATTCCAATTGCGATATGTCTGGTTATCACCGAAAAACTGACTGAGTTACTAGCAAGAAATACTGCAGGAAAATAAGAAAATAGGCTACCGTTGGGAACGTAAGCCTTTATATTACGCAGGTAACGCTATCACTACTAAAGAGAAGACTTACATAAATAGTAAAACAAAACATCCATTTTACGGGGTCTAAGGGTTTGAGATTAACACACTGAATGACATATCATAGATAAGATTTCCAAGGAATAAGATCTGCAAATTACAGTAAAAGTAATGCATTGACAATATAATTAAAAAAAGGAGTATTCTGTATGAAGGTACACCTCTGTGCTGTTCTGTATCTTCGACATTTCAGTAACCGTTCACTATGTTGACGTGCACAATATACGATTGCATGCTTTGCCTCTTCCGTCACTGCACACGTTTATGAGCTAGCAAACAGCACTTACGTAAAATTTTTCCAACAAACGTGAACACTAATAATGTGCTGCATATGAGTTGAAAGCTGAAAATGTAAACAACAAGTAGCAATGAAAGTAAAGAATCATAAACTGGTTTCGTATCTCCAGATTCATTGCTATCGATTCAAAAACTGTAAAAGTGTAGTTATTAAATGGATTGCGAAAGGGTGCTTTGCACATCATTTCATTCTCTTCTTGGTTACACGAAATATATAAACAGATAATAAGTTACATTAACGAGGATAAACGTGTCGTTTTACTGGAGCAAATACGCACTTAAGGACTGAGAAACGTTCGAAATTGCCTTCCTGACACTACGTTATTCATGTAAGTACTGTAATTTTTAGAATTTTAAACAGTTGTTGCGTGCACACGACAGAAATAGTAAACAAGAAGCAATTGTAAATAGTAGTCTGTTAATGGTTTGGGCTATTGAAGATTACAGCAGGTTCCGTCCACTCTGGCTTCGGAACAACGTACAGCGCAAGTTCATATTGCCATCTCCATTCTTATTTTACCTCCACGTATGGAATAATGTTTTTTAATAAAAATACCTCTTATACCCGACACATGCTACATACGTAATTTAAAGATGAGTTTGCCGAAAGTATATGGATAGAACAGAAGAAAGTCATCTTATTACATAGTTGTTTCACTTTCTGTAATAAATTTTATAAACAGCAGGATGGCCTAATAAAGAGAAGTAATCTGTTATACTAACTGATATGACACAAACAACCTAGAGCAGCTATTTTTCTCAATAGTTCCTAAATTTCATGGAAAATTGTCTATTACAAGAGAAATGTTGATACAATCATTTTATTCAATAGTACGAATGATGAAATAGACTCACTTGCAAATCAACTCAGCAGCATGCACAAACACATCAATTTCGCTGTAGAACATCAAATTACAAAACTATAAATTTCCTTGATATTACAATTACGAATAAAATTCAGAAACAGTGGTTTGGCATATTCAGGAAATCTACAACATCCGATGTAGCTATCAGCAATAGTTTTCGTCAAACAAATCAAATTAAACATTAAATTTCCTAACATGTGGAATGGAACACGTAAGATTGCACTCGATAAAATACTGGAACTAAAGGAAATTAAGGTTATTAAAACAGTAGCCAGAAGCAATGGTTACAATCATTCCCTTACCGAAAAATTTTCAGACAAAATAAATGTTAACCACAACACATCTAAAATCAACTAACACCACCGCCAAATATGCAGCTATGCCATTTCTAAGAAGCCTGTCCTATAAGACAGCCAATCTCTTCAAATGTGCCAATATCAGAATCAGTTTATTAACAGAAAATAACCCTCAACCAGAAACTTTTCAGATAGTTCCAAACATCCCCCCAAAAATCTGGCATATACAATCTACTACACCTTTGCTACTCACATTGCTGCACAAAGCATTGCAAACAACCAACAGAGTATTCATTATGCAGACAAGGGCACATTATCTACATCTCTGAAATAGTAGAAATATTTAAAAATGAAAGCATACCACGACACAATATCCTCAACGAACTAACAGAATTATCTACCAACGACTTCCCGAAAAAGTTCCAAAACCAAATACAAAATTAAATTCCTTCAATTGCTAACACAAATATACACTAAAGCGCCAAAGTAACTGGTACAGGCATGGGGATTCAAATGCAGAGATATGTAAACAGGCAGCATACAGCGCTGCGACCAACAACGCCTGTTTAAGAAAACAAGTGTCTTGCGCAGTTGTTACATCGGTTACATCGACTACAAGGACCGGCTATCAGATTTAAGTTAGTTTGAACGTGGTGTTATAGTCGGTGCACGAGCGATGGAACATAACCCCAAATTAGCGATGAAGTGGGGATTTTCGCGCACGATCATTTCACGAGTGTACCGTGAATATCAGGAATCCGGTAAAACATTAAATATCCTACATCCTGCAAGAACGGGACCAACGACGACTAAAGAGAGTCGTTCAACGTGACAGAAGGGCAACCCTTTAGCTAATTGCTGCAGATTTCAATGCTGGGCCATCAACAACTGTTAGTGTGCGAACCATTCAGCGAAAAATCATCGATAGGGGCTTTCGGAGCCGAAGACCCACTCGTGTACCCTTGATGACAGCATGAAACACAGCTTTGCGCTTCGCCTGGGCCCGTCAACACAGACATTGGACTGTTGATGACTGCAAGCATGTTGACCGGTCGGACGCCGTCTCGTTTCAAATTGAATCGAGCGGACGGACGTGGATGGGCATGGAGACAACCTCATGAATCCATCGACCCTTCATGTCAGCGCTGGAGTGATCAAATTAGTAGAGGCCCTGTAATGGTATGGAGAATATGGAGTTGGAGTGACACTGGGACTCCTAATACGTCTAGATACGACTCTGACAGGTGACACGTACGTAAGAATCCTGTCTGAACACCTGCATCCATTCATGTCCATTGTGCATCCCGAGAGAGTTGGGCAATTCCAGCAGGACAATGCGACACCCCCACACGCCCATAATTACTACAGAGGGGATCCCGGAACACCTTTCTGAGTTTAAACCCTTCCACTGAACACTAAACTCCCCGGACATAAACATTACTTAGCATATCTGGGATGCCTTGCAACGTGCTGTTTAGAAGAGATCTCCTCCCCCTTATACTTTTACGGATTTATGGACAGCCCTGTAGGATTCATGGTGTCCGTTCCCTCCAGCATTACTTCAGACATTAGTCGAGTCCATGCCACGTCGTACTGCGGCACTCCCGCGTCTCGCGGGGCCCTACACGTTATTAGGCAGGCATACCAGTTTCTTTGGCTCTTCAGGGTATGGCTCACAAGTTTCTAATAAATGTATTTGTAATATATGTTAAGTGTAGATGGTGTCGTTATTAAAAACATTCCTTTATACGATCTTTAAAGATAAGCTATGTCTAGTTATTTTCTGATGCACGTCGATTTTTTTATCTTATATTGCCGAAAATGTATGTATGTTAAAGTCATATCTATCACCTCATCTCTGACACTAATGTATTCCTTTGCTCCACAGCATCTTTGTAGGTTATCAGTACACGTGAACACCTTTAATGTACGTGAAAACGGTGTGTTTGTAAAAGTGCTGATGGTGACCCATCTTATAATTTGTGAGTTCCTGGATGTGTTTTTAACTCTAGGCCACGTTTACCATGATACTACTGCATGGTACAAGGGATCAACAAAAACTCTATCCTTAAAATCTATTCGGACATGATCACTGTAAGTACTAACACTAAACAGACAGAATGAAATTTCCACATTTCAGTTATATTCATATCTCTCAGCAGTTAATTTATTTTCACGGTAGGATATAGCGACAAACAAAACAACCATCGTCTGTGTAAGTAGGTGAACTGTCATCTGGCAGCGGGGGGCGCTTATTTACAGCTTCTCAGAACAAAAGGGTTTGCCATATGTGGTGTACCATCTCACGTCCTCTAATAAAGGCATCTGACGATGAACAAAATTTCTAAACCGATAGTGGCGTGAATATAAAAATTTGTTAATTTAATAATTGGTTGCTGCTTCTATAACATATTTTGTCATAGAAAAGGCGAAACCCTCACAACGTCAATTACTACCAGAATAATATTATATTTTATATAAAGTTGGAAATGGTTTGATTGCAGTCTCCTTTCCTTTATTATTGCGCTGCTATATCTTCGCTTGTTGTTGTTGTTGTTGTTGTTGTTTTTGGGGGAAGAGACCACACAGCGAGGTCATCGGTCTCATTGTATTAGGAAAGGACGGGGAAGGAAGTCGGCCGTGCCCTTTCAAAGGAACCATCCCGGCATTTGCCTGGAGCGATTTAGGGAAATCACGGAAAACCCAAATCAGGATGGCCGGACGCGGGATTGAACCGTCGACCTCCCGAATGCGAGTCCAGTGTGCTAACCACTGCGCCACCTCGCTCGGTCTATGTCTTCTCGCTGTTGCCACGAGTGCAGTATTGGGTGACGCACCCTTGACGAGCTGGTGCACATGGAGTATCTGTGATAAGTGGGTGTGCCGCTGTTGGTATCTTTGAACTGGTAGATCACTGGTGTCTGTTTTAATTATACAGTTTATGACACCAACTGATTTGAATCGTACTGGTTTAAACAGATTATCACACCTGGACATATCATCTGCTACCGTACCACTCTATCCTGTAGTGACGTATGTTTTTGGTTTGTCTATTTGATACCACTGGAGCTGGTTTCGAAACCAATGTTCACTGCCACCCTAGGCTGCTAAGCAAAGTTAAACCAAGAGCTGCCCCACCCACATGAATTTGTCTACTTGCAAGCACTTTTTATTACGCCCATATTCATTCAAAGTGAATCAACATACATGTTTGGGACAGGTGGTGAAAGGTACATGTCGTACCGACTGTCACTTGTAATTAAGGTGAGAAGAAAGACTCACATATTCAAGGTAGCAGCGTGGTCTCCTCCTTGGCATGAAAAGTGTGAGCACAAAAAATATGACGAAATGCAGGTAGAGCAAGGTACTCTGTCGAAATTTATATGAGAGGCGAGGTGACAGACGCCTTTCGAGGTGTTAAGTCTGTGATAAGGATTAAACAAATAGCGGAAGTGGCGTCAAAACCGTAGTCCAAAAGTGAAGCAGTCAACACAACTCTTCCATAATCCTGGATTACTAAACCCCATAAAATTTACGATTGCAGTAGCGTATGAAACAGTACATTTTGTGCTTCATTTGGGGTTTAACATACATTTGAAGATGTAATAATTGTAAGTAACTATTGAAAGGCAATCATAATATATATGTTATGCAATACTGTAACATATAAACTATGACTACCTCCGAATAAACGTGGAGTAGTAAATATTACAATGGTTTAGTAGCAGTGTTACATTTCCCCCCTCTTTAGTGCTGTAGGGTGTACCTCTTCGTGTAAGTATGCGAACTGCCATCTGACTGCGGTGGGCGCTTATTTACATCAGCTGAGAACCAAAGGGCTTCCCATACGAGGTTTACCTCCTCACGGTCTCATATGCGTCGCGCTATGACCATTTTTCGCTCTCTTTACACGCGACTGGGTCAACCAGGATCATTATTTGGGGATGACCAAATTTATAATGTTGTTATTACAGCCCATGCATTTGTAATAATTTTCTTTATGGTAATGCCTGTTATAATCTAGTCCACCTCCAAATTGCTAGTGGAATATCCTCGTCGCTAATTGCTGAGGACCCAATACGCATCCACGATTTTTCACTCTTAAGATAACTGCTCTGCACTGTGTGGTGTGTATCAGAGAGAAATACGATACTCTTGATTTCATCCTCTGGCCCACGAATTTATATGAACTATCTATTATAATCATATAATTAACGTTATCGGTTTGTGGTGGTTGAGCACATTCTTTCTGATTATAATACGTTCCACTGCTTATACCGACACAGTGCACCTTCTCATCGAGACCCAGAGAGGACTGTAATTATCGTATGGCAGAGAAACTTGGTAGATATGCTAATGCGTTAATGCGGTGCTGATTTACGCTGAAAAAAAAATTTCTGAATTTGGACATCAGATGTAAATCTGGCATTGTACAGCATCTCGTCGACGTCTCCAGTGTTCATATTGAACAAATTCTGAAAGTGGCACTAAATCATAAAATCAACATAATGCCTTTTTCATTTTATTCTCCTTTTCTGCCTACGCCCCGTTCCTGACACTACCAAGTTCTGCTGCCATATGATTGTTATAGTTCACATTGGACATCAGTGACTACATATCTGCACTTTAGTTATAACCACCCGGTACCCGGTACTTTCATGGGATGGTCTGTTGTTTGACCGAAACTTACGTTATGATGTACAGCTTCTGCACTAAACACCGAATTTCTAAAAAATATTTAAATACTGTAATTCGTCAGTACTTCAAAGAAAGTTACAAAGGAAGTGATAATTGTGTAACACTTTGAATGCTCACGGCTTTATCACTGGTCATAAGGAAAGAAAAAGATACAGTGTTGAGAAATAAGCTACAAGAGAATGATACAACTGATGAAGAAAGAAAAGTAAGCTAGATCAGCAATGAAACAGAAAGATTAACTGATAGAAATAGAAAACAGAGTGAATCAGACTTGAATAACAACACTTCTATCTCCGGTATCTGCCGAAACCACTACGCCAATATCGATCAAAAGTAATGGACAAACTTTCAATTTAATGGAGCAAACTTTTGGTTTATCCGTACTTCACAACTGCAGGTGTAATTCGATTTGAGGTATGACCTCTGACGTCTTCAGTACTAGCATAATAAACCAATACCTGTGAATCAAGCCGTTCTTTATTAATAACTTCTCGTGTATACAGAAAAATCGTCTGTCTCAAGCCAACGTCTTATGCTATTAATTGCAGAATCAGCTGTCGCTAGTGGGTAACGTATACGCCATCTGTGTTGTAACAAGGAAAATGCAGGGAAGAAAAGAATTCTTGTAACAGCTGTCTCGATTTGAAGATGTATTTTAAAATGTTTACTATCTCTTTCACGAAATGCTACGAAAGTTAGGCAGTTTTTCTCTAGTTTAGTATTATACGTTTCTGAAAATGTCCAAATGAAACTCTTTTCTGTTACCGGAACCGAAACGGTTTCCTTAAATTTCATTTTCAGATTGCAGTAGCTTCAATCGTAAATACAATTTTTTAACGAAATTGATAGGCAGTATACATAAGCCTACGTGCTGAACAGGAAAGCTATCCAAACAGAAATAAGAGATTCTGAAACACGAAAATGCTCCACGAAACCGTAATGTGTTCGAACGACGCGCCGGTTCTCGCCTTTCTTCCATCACGTAGTTCCGCTGTGCTGCGTCAGAGTGCAGCACAGAACAGTCTACACCTTGCAGCGCGTTTTAACGTAGCCTTGGAATACGCCTCGTCTGTCTCCACCATCTTTTTTCGGCGGTTTCTCATATTTATAACAACAAAGCCCTGGATTACAGTTATGGCTCAGTGTTAGACACTGTTGCGAAGATGGCACTCTGCTACGTAAGACACAGATGCCACCTACATTATAATCTAGATATCTTGTAATTATTCAGTTTACAAATAAAGAATATGTTGCTTCTATTGGAAAACGCTACTCTTGTAAGTCGTGACGTACAATGTACTTCTTAATTCCAGCAACATATAACGCTTGTCTCATTATGTCCCGGTATTTCACAACTTAAAGTATTGCCCTGCACTGTCAACTAAGTCCGAAGACAGATTTCATGCAGCTCTCCATGCTACTCTATTCTGTGCAAGCTCTTTTATCTCCGAATAACTACTTCAACCTACATCTTTTTTCACCTTCTTACCGTATTCATCTCTCAGTCCCCCTATGCAATTGTCACCATCATCTCTCACATACACAAACTCCCCAATACAAATAATGTTAACCCCTTGCTGTTCCTTGGTGTCCTGTCAGCTGATCCCTTCTTTTAGTCAAGTTGTAAGAAAAATTTATTTTCTTCAGATTCTGTTCAGCAGCTCCTCATTCGTTACATAATGTACTCATCTAATCTTCATCACTCTTTTGTAGTAAGCACTACATAACAAAAGCTTCTATTACCTTTCTTTATCCTTGAACAATTTATTTTCCATGGTTCACTTCCATACATGGTTACTTCAGAATGCCAACACAAAAGATTTCCTAATCCCTTAATCCATATTCAATGTTAAAAAATTTCTCTTCGTGAGAAACGGTTTTCTTGCTACTGCCACTCTACATTTTATCCTCTATACTTTGGTCATCATCTCTCATTTTACTGCCCGAATAGCAACTCTAATCAACTTTTTTTATGTCTCGTTTGCTAATCTATTCTCTCATCAAAGTCTGATTTAATTCGCTTGCATCCCATTTCCCTTGTTTTATTTTTGTTGATGCTCGTCTTAAAGCCTCCTGTCAAAATACTGCCCATTCCATTCAACTGCTCTTTTAAGTCCTTTGCTGTCTGTGTCAGAATTACAGTGTCACTGGCGAACCTCTGTATTGTTTTGTTTGTTTCACTCTTAGCTTCAATTACGGCTCCTAAGTTTTCTTTGGTTTCCTTTACTGCTTACGCAGTATACAAAATGAATGACGTTGGGGATTGGCTACAACTCTATCTCAATTCGTTCTCAACCACTGCTTCCCTTTTATCCTCATCGACTCTTATAACTGCCGTCTGGCTTTTGCAAAAGTTGTAAAGATCCTTTCGCTCCCTTTGTTTTACGCCTGCTATCTTCAGAATACCGAGTAAGGTATACCAGTGAAAATTAACAATAGGTTTCTCTAAGTCTAAAAATGCTATAAAAGTAGATCTACCTTTTATTAAACTAATTTCTGAGAGGCGTCGTAGGTTCAGTATGCCTCGCGTGTTCTGACACTTCTGCGGAATCCAAAGTGAGCGTGCCCGACCTTGCTTTGTACCAGTTTTTCCACTCTTTTCAAGAATTTTATTAAACTGATAGTTCGGTAACATCCACACCTGTCAGCACCTGCTTTCTTTGGAATTGGAGTTATTGCATTCTTCTTGATGTCTGGGGAAATTTCATTTGTGTCATACAGGAGGATTAGTTTTGTTAAGGCTGGCTCTATCAAGTATATCAGTAGTTCTGACGGAATTTTGACTACTCCAAGGATCTTTTTCCGACTTGGCTCTTTCAGTTCTCTCTCAAATTATTCTGGCAGTATCATATCTCCCATCTCATCTTCATCTACGTCCTCTTTCCCTTCTATAAAGCTGCCTTGATGTTCATTTCCCTTGTTTAGCCCCTCTACACACTCCTTCCACATTTCTTATTCCCTTCTTTGTTTAGTACTGGTTTTCCATCTGACCTGTTGATATTCATATGGCTGCTTCTCTTTTCTTCAAAGGCTTTAATTTTCTTGTAGGTGGGATCTGTCTGTCTTTCCCCTAATGACATAAGCTTCTGTATCTTTACATTTGTCTTCTAGCCATTCCTGCTCAGCCATTTTGCACTTCTTGCAAAATTTATTTTTAAATGTTTGTACTCGCTTTTGATTTCTTCACTTACTGCAGTTTTATATGATCTCCTTTCATCAACCAAATTCAGTATCTCTTTCTAGGCCTTGTCTTTTTACACGTTTCATACACTGCTGCCTCACTGTTTTATCTCTCAGAGCAATCCACTCGTCTTCTACTATATTTCTTCTCATCTACTCACCTAAGTCTCTTGTGTTAAACCGCCATGTTTCGATAAATAATTAAAGATATTAGAAAGTCTCAATCGAAGTATTGAGTGTATGATGGACTATAAAATATGTAACTTTACCAGTACATAGTACGTGCAGTGTAACTGTATATTTACTACGTTGACATGCTGTGAAGTTTTATCGCGTTTCTGGAAGATTTTGAGAGAGAGAATTACTCTGCTCAGTATGTATCTTGAATAATATCGGGGATTAACTGCTACGCTGTCTCACTCCCTTGTGACTGATGCTTCCCTTACACGTCCCCGATAGTTATCAGTGCAGCTTGGTTTTCTACAGGTTGAAAATAAACTTTCACGTCCCAATCTTTTACTCCATACTAACTTTCTAAGATTATAGTCCAGTCAACATTATCAAAAACTTTCTCTTTCTTTACAGATCTTTTGAATGTAGGTTTGCCTTTCTTCAACATATTTTGTAAGATAAGACACAGCGTCAGTATTGTCTCTCGTTTTCCTACATTTCTTCCGAACCGCAAATGATATTCCCCGATATCAGCTTCTACTAGCTTCTCAGTACTTCCGTAAATAATTCGTGTTGGTATTTTCCAATCATGACTTATTTGACAGTTCGGTAACATTCACACCTACAAGGACCTGCTTTCTTTGCAACTGTAATTAGTACATTCTTCTTGAAGTCCGAGGGTATTTCGCCTGTCTCATACATCTTAAACACTGGGTGGATTTGTTTGGCGACGGATGGTTCTCGCAACGATATCAATAATTCTGAGGGAATGCCGTGTAGTCCAGGGTTCTTGTTTCTACTTAGATCTTCCAGTGCTTTGTGAAAATCTTCTCGCAGCAACACATCCCTCATGTCATCTTTAACTATTCGTACTTCTTTTTCCCTGACATTGTTCTCAAGTTTGTTTCCCTCACATAGACTCTCCATACATTCCTTTCAGCTCTCATTTCTTAGTATAGTACGGACTTGTACCCTTAAAAATTCATAGAGCTGCTTTCTTCTTCTCCAGACATCTTTTTAATTTTTTATGTAGGCGACGTTTCCCCTAGTTATGCATGTTTGTAGAGCCATCACTTATCCTCCACCCACTCCCGCTTAGCGATTTCGTATTTTCAGTCAAACTCATTTGTTAAACGTCTGTATAGCTTTTCACCCGTTTTATTTTCAGCATTTTTATACATTCTTCTTTCGTTAGCTGAATATCTCCTTTGTTATCCAAGAACTTTTAGTTGCCCCTCTTACCTATTTGACCTGCTGCTGTCACTATTTCATCTATCAAAGGTATCCATTCGTCTTCTCTTTTCCCCGGTTTCAGTCTATGACTGCCTAACGGTTCCTCTGGTACTGTGAAGAATCTCTGGTTCTTTCAATTTATCAAGGCCCCGTCTCCTCAGTATACTACCTTTTTGCAATTTCGTAAATTTTAACCTTCAATTCTTAACCAATAAATTTTGAGTGCCAAATGCTAATAGTCGGTCTCTGTTTCACTTCTTTCCTCCAGTCAATGTTATTCCACTACTTTTCCTTGTCTTAATTCCAGTGACCCACTATAGTTAAATTTTCGTCTCCGTTCACTATATGAATAATTTCTTCTATCCCATGACATATTCTTTCAATCTCTTTATCTGGGAGGCAATTGGCATGTGAACGTGAACTAGTGTGTTCTACGTTGACTTCATGTCTATCTCGCTAACGACAATAAGTTTACTGTGTTGTTCATCGTAGGCTTGCGAGATTACTGGTTTCTTATTTATTATTAGGCCTACGCTTCCGTTATTTTCTATTGATACACCTGTACTATCCTATCACCATACTTCTCTAATTCCCACTGTATCTGTCTGCAAACTACCGATTACCATTCTTAAATTCCCTAAGCTGCCTACCCTCTTAAGGGATCTAACATTTCACAATCCAGCAACTAACGAACGATAAAACCATATATCTACCTGACCTACCTCTTCTCAAGTTAATCTGTGAATGTTGTCTTAAGTTTAACTTGAGAAAATATGAAATGAATCGTGGACTTCTATTTAGTTTTGCTTGGTTCCCATCTTTAGAACAGTCATCTACTAGAAAACGGGGTTACAACCCGGAACTTATGTCGTGCAGTAATGGTTTTGTGAAACAGAGCAAAGTCGTCTTACGTATAGTTTGTACAAAATACAATGTTTAACCATTTGAAGTTGACACCGCCTACTCAGGAGAGGTATTTAGGCGACGGCAAGCTGTAGCACAGACAGATGTTCCCTCTACTAATACTAACTTATCACACTGAACACATTTTTCGTATGATGCGTAAGTTTCGAGATATTTAAACGTTTCAAGTTAAAACGAACACCCTGCATACTGTATAAAGGAATAATATGGAGCAAGAATGTATATAATGGAAACCACACATCAATATCATGGGAGAATAAAGATTAGACAAACAAATAATCAATAATAAACTCTTAGCAGAGATAATTGTAGAACAATAGAGGAACAGATGGCGTTGGTGAAGATGGAATGTGCTGTAATCCATGAGGTGAAAGCGAAGAACATGAAGGATCAGAAGCAGAAGGAAAAGGAGTCATTTGGATTCAAAATTCACATCAAGGCAATTTTATAGTCTATACTTTTCCCTGTCTCAAGGGTATTTCCATTTTTAGGTAAGTAGATTGTATATTTCTTAATTTACACTGCTTCTAGTCAATTTTGATACCGGACAGTGCATCACGGCACTTTCAGAGCCCGTTTTATCCACTTCTTCTTTGATATTTTGTCTCACCATTAATAAATGTAACTGCGTCAAAGGAAAGATGTCATATTGACTCGGAAATGTAGCTTCTGCATTCGCTGTTTCTGCTTGCTTGCACTGTGACATACCATAAAATTCTGAAGCTCTATTGTGTTGCAATTGTGTACGTGACTACGTTTATTTTCAGCACAAACAGGGCCCAAAATTAGTTTTGCCAGGTCTTAGCTACAATTTACATTTATTCATTGCTGAATTTTTTTCTGAAGTATTCTGGTCAGCTTCAAGCTATTTGAAGGACGACACTGTGGAACAACCAAAAGCTGCTGTAACGTATACATGCGGGCAATCAGTTTTCGTCAAGCGACCAAAGACCAGTACAAGTTAAAGGACTATTCCTTGGGGATAAAACATATAACTGTTCTCAGTTACAGCATCTGTCACGAATACACGCATCTGGTATCTTGCTTGTGACAAGTGCTGCAACTAAATGTAAGAATATATTCGACGCCTAGGGTCTTTCCTTTAAGCTGATGTAATCCGTTACTTGAAGTTGGTCGCTTGACTGCAGCCGGTCGTCCGTTATCAAAGACGTATTATAGCAGCTTTTGGTGTTTCCATGAAGCCAGTCTATGAGCCTGAGTGTTACTTTTTTCTTTTAAGAGAAGGGAGTAAATCTTAAAGAAAAAACTAAGCAACAGCGTTCCGTCTGATTGATTTCCACGTCGCCGCTTAGGCAATATCCATTGGAATGCCACTGTTGCTTGAAGGTCAAGACGGTCTGCCAAAGGATGATCTGCCGATATAGAAAGACGGCTTCTCGCGAAGGAAGTCGTAACACTTACTATAGGACAGAAAAGAACTAGCCTTTTCCTTTTTTGTTCTTCTCCTGACGAAAGTGTAAATACCCGACAGGGATTTAGCTGCCATAGCCGCACAATACGGTATTTGCTTTCTACAATTTTCCTTCTTTCCTTTTGTGTGGAAAGAATACGTTCATTATGCAGATCACGTCTGACAGTCATATGTAGTATTCTTGCCGACATTTCTATCCTAAATCTGTGAAGATACCAAATTTTTCGGTGAATGTGACTGAGAAGTAATGTGAACAGTATTATGATACTAAATAATTATTACACAGTAGGCTCTTTGTATTATGTTAGGAGCATTGATAAGAGACATTACCATGTATCTACATCTACATCTACATAGATAATGCGCAAGTAGTACTATCAGTCATTTTCTTTCCCGTTCCACTCGATAATACAGCGAGGGAAAAACAACTAGCAGTACGCCTCCGTATGATCCCGAATTTCTCGTATCTTATCTCCGGGGCGCTTACGCGAAATATATGTCGGTGGGAGTATAATCCTTTGGCAGTCAGCTTCAAATGCTGGTTCTCTAAATTTTCTCAATAGTCTTCCTCGAAAGGAACGTCGCCTTTCTCTCCAGCGATTCCCATCTAAGTTCCCGAAGAATCTGCGTAACACTCGCGTGTTGTTCGAACCTACCGATAACAGCAGCTCGTCGCTGAATTGCTGCGATGGCTCCTTTTAAGCCGACCTGGTGCTTATCTCAAACACTCGAGCAGTACTCAAGAACTGCTCGCACTAGCGTACTATTCGCGGTCTCGTTTACAGATGAATCACACTTTCCTAGAACTCTGCCATTAAACCGAACTCAACCATTCGCTTATCCTACCACAACCCCGGTGCTCGTTGCATTTCATGTCGCTTTGAAACGTTAGAGCGAGATGTATAAAAGACGCGAGTGTGTCAAGTAGGACACTACTAAACCTGTATCCGAACAATACGGGCTATTTCTCTACTCATTGTCATTAACTTACATTTTCATACATTTAGAACTAGCTGCCATTCATTATACAAACTGGAAATTTTGTCTGAGTCGTTTTCTGTCCTCTTGCAGTCCACCATGATGGAATTCGACTGGCCACGGGCACTTATCGGACCATTACCATACCCAGCCTCTGTGCCGAGGCGGGGCAACCGTTGCTTACCATCTGGCGCCAGCTCGTGATGGTGAACCAAACGTGTAAGTTCCTCGCAGCTCCAACTTCACCCGCCCACCATACTGTTGTTCGTCAACATCTGGAGTGCCTTTTTTCCAGCTGTCCACACGCCACGATGCCATTTGGGACCCGTGTGCAGCATGTACTGGAGTCACTCAGTGTGGCGCCAGTACGGCCCAAAGTCCAGGGTTTTAACCGTCCGCCACCCTGGTCACTGGAACGGTCCTGAGTGATTTTAGATTTGGTGCGTTACAGTAGAGATAGCACTCACGCTTCCGTTTTTACTGCGGTCTTTTCTGCCGTTTTATCTGAGCACGACGACCATGTAGCTGTTTTTACGGATGGGTCTAAGCAGGGTGACTCCGTCGGTTGCCCTGTCGTCTTCCCGGATCGTGTCCTCATGGTCAGACTGCCTCCCGATTTTAGCATCTTTGACGCAGACTTATATGCAATCTTGACGGCACTAGAGCAGATGAGACATTCTCCCAGTGTTAGATTTCTCATCTGTTCAGATTCTTTGAGCGCCCTTTACTCTCTCTAGCGTTTGTACCCAAGTAACCCAGACTATCCACGATGCCCTCCTCCAACTACAGCGACTGGGGAAGCAGATGTCTTTCTGCTGGGTACCAGGGCACGCAGAAGTTCTGGGGAATGAAAGGGCTGATCGAGCAGCCAAGGAGGCGTGTCGTGACTGTGAGGTATTTCAGTGTGCTATCCCCCTGCATGCCCTCACCTCGCTGTTGTGGTATAAAGTCCTATTTCGTTGGGAACATGAGTGGCTAGAAGTGACCGACAACATGTTCCGTCTCAGCCGGGCCATAACTCGGCCGTGGCGTACTTCCCTTCAGCCACGTCGACGGGACGAGGTCCTCCTTACTCGTCTTCGCATCGGCCACAGCTCTATGAGGCATGGATTTTTACTCCGGAGAGCAGACTCTCCGATGTGTGGTGCTTGTGGCGTGCAAATCACGGTGCACCACATTTTATTGGACTGCATTTTATTTGCTGACCAGTGGACTGCAGCGAATTTGCAGGCGGATCTGCAGTCTATTATATGCAATGATCAAACGAATGTGGTTCGCGTTTTAAGGTTTTATGAATTGTCCCACGTATTTAACAAGATTTTGGGGGCATGTTTTTAATGTGTCAACAGGGTGGCGGGCTCACCCAAGTTTTTTGTAAGTGGTCAGCCAGTCACATTTCCCTGTGCTATTCTTTTAGCTTTTCTGTGTATTGCTTTCCCTCTGTTTTAATTTCTTGATTAGCGATCTTGCCTCCTCATTGGTTTTAGTGCGTGTGGGACTGCGTGTGCGATAGAATACTTGTGTGGTCATTTCGTGTGCATGCGTGTACGACAGTTTTCGTTCTTATCCACATTCGTTTAATTTAATCATTGTTAGAGTGCTGATAACCTCCCGTTGGGCGCCCATAAGATCACCAAACCACACACAGACACAAATTCGACGCCTTGCTTTACACCACAGCATTGTCAGCAAACAACCGCAGATTGCTGCCCACCCTGAGTCTGATGAATACTCGCCGTCGACGGCAACTGGATTCTATCACTAAAAAAATGGGAACCAATTCCATATGCTCACACCTGCATTAACAGATAAAAGTGTTACTCTCTAAGATTCAGCCATTACCATTATAAAATTGATGTGCCCGCATGCAGCACACTTTCTCGTTCTGGTGAAACGCGTTGTTCTCAGTATTGTGTAAAATCAAGAGCGGTCAAAGGACCACACTCTTTATAAACAGTACAATTCGGTAGCCCCACATTAGTAAGGGTAGTTTTTATATTAGTGACTCCACTGACGTAGCTCACAGCTCGGTGTGTGCCACAATTGTGCCGGTCCCGCAAGGAAACGGATTTTTGGGAACAAATTACTGACTTTTCCGATCAGCAAGGAAAACCGGTAGATGACAGACATCATTAACATTTTAGCGTCTGCGGTGATGAAACTGTAAGCACTCTTTGAATAATTCTGAACAATAGCCCACTCAACTGGAAAGAAGCCAACTGAAGGTAGACTGACTTAGAAGATAACAGCGGAAAACAGAAATAAATGTAATCTTTCAATAATTAACAAAATTTAATGTAACAAACATAAGTAGTATTGCACACAGCACAGAAGAACTCTAGTTTTTAATGAGAAAGGGGAAGAAACAGGTTTTACCGCACAGTGAATCACTTAAAGCTCATGAAAGAAATTAGTGAACTTAACAATGAATATGAACAAAACATTTTCCGAGTTCCAATAATTATGAACATGATTTTGACAAATTTTCAATAAAACTTCTAGTAACAGCCCAACAGGAACAGGGCGCTAATTCAATCGTTTAAATATATGAGGCCTAAAGAAATGTTGAAATCTTTTATGGGTAGATGTGAATATCGTTTCCGTAATTGACCAGATTTTATTAGTAGGTTACCTATTTTGAAACTCAACAGCACTGATTTACTAGTTTATTTTGACATTGTCTCCTGGCTTTCTAATTTCAGATCCTTTATCACTGATTAGCAGCATGTTTGAGGGAGACGTAACGGCATTATTTAAACATGCGCTCACCTCCACTTGTTCTTTTATCTGATAATCAGTATTTTGAACAGACCGACGAAGGTGTCACTGGTAACCCTCTATCATCCATGGTAGCTAGTTTATTTATTGACAATTTTGAAGATAAAGCAAATAATTCTGCAGTTTTAAAATAAATAGAGATTAGGAGATATGTCTATGAGACGTTCATAGCTTGGGCCCTAGGCGAGGACAAACTGGTGGTCTCTTTAGTTTCGTAACTCCACTCATGAAAGTGTCGGGTTAATCATGCAATGAGAGAATAATGACTGTCTTCCGTTTCTGGATGTATTAGTTTGACGTGAAGAGGGTGGATTTTTAGAGATACTGCGTGAACGGTAAGTTCACCCATACCCATAGTTGCAGGCGTCCAGCAGACGTCATCCTTCAAAAACTATGAACGCGGTTAAAACTTAGTACGTCGGACTCGTCTCTGAAACTGACAGCGTACAGAACGAACTGGTACGCTTGGAAGAGTTATTGACTAAAATGGACATACAAAACTTCAGGTTAAGAGAGCTCTCCAAGTGGAAATGCCATTCCAGCCATAGGACGAGCAAGAAGGAAGAGAGGTTAAGTCTACAGCAACTCTGTTCAATGTGGAAAATGTTCATTACAAATTTGTAGAATAATGAAGCAGCACACAGTGGATGTCATGTTCTGCTCATCGGTCAAGACGGCAGCTCTTCTGGAATCGAAGACAGATGATATGCTTTACCAAATGTATTATGTATGAAATTCATAGTCAATGTGGTAAACGTTACGCAGGACTAACATTATGCACTGTACAGGAACGCTGAATCTGACAGCCCCACAAATCTGCAGTGATCAAACACACTATTTGCACCACCCATTTATGAAGATCTCAACATAGGGATCAAAACCTCATTCTTTTGGGATACAGTGCCCAAAGAAGGAGTAGAAATAATACTAACAGAGACCCGCTCAACAGAGACTAGGATCTCTAGTTCGATAAATCGCGAAAACCTTTCATTTGATATGAGTATATTCAGAGGAGCTATGGTTCTGAGTGGCTATGTGCTTACCATTCAAAGACATGTCCTGCTTTTGTAATAATTAACCACATAATTCGTAAGCACAGGTGATTTGCTGACTCGGCGCTTGCTATGTTTTATTCTTAGTCGCATGAAGTTTAATATATGACTGACGTGCCTCTGCTGATTGTCATATTCCTCATGTGCGCTAACCTACTCCGCAGTACATAATTGCATGAAGTAGTTTTCTTTAGGTCAGCTCGCCCTATAGTGAAGATGAGTGAACGGTTATCAGCCGAAATACCGAAAGAAGAAATGATTGCATCCCACATCCATACCCATAAGGTGGTGGAAGATTTCACATCCCTAAGCTGACGTTCATCGATATCTATATATTCATGACTACTGTACAATTCCCACGTAATTGCTTGACAGCGATTTCCTAGAACCATGTTCAAATTTGAAACCATTCACTCCATAGTAGTATGTGAGAAAAACAAACACCTATCTTTCTGATGGAATTACGATTTCCTGAAGATACATGAGACTCAATTTTATATTCGTTAAGAACAGAAGATGAGGTAATGAAGTGTTGAAGCCATGAACAGAAGTTTGTATTACGGAGGGGGTTGGACTAGGATAGTCCGTGCAGTGATGGTGATGGTACTCACAATGCTACACGGATGTAGCAGGTAGCACATCAGCCTGGTAGGTGGGAGATCTGGGTTACAATCCCGTCCGTGGCACAAATTTTAATTCAGTACCTCGGCTTCTATCCTAATCGAAGATAAGTCTTTCAGTGCAAGCTCTAATTTCTCATATTTTGTCACGATGTTCCTTTCTCTCTGCGTAGTTGGAGTCAAAAGAGTTTTTCGCATTTGGAGGAGATATTGGGTGATTCAGATTTCGTGAAATGATCTCACCACAACGAAAACTTCCTTTGATTGCCACTTCAACTCGGATATTGTTCTGAAGCATCTCACACTTTTTATTGTTCATGGTCAGTTGCCACTATCCACACCACCAGATACCTTTTGTAAATGATATTGTAATTTCTATTGATCATGTAAAGAGTTTACTGAACGGTAAATAACTGATTCATCCGGAGACAAGGTCAGAAGGTAGTTCAGATGTACTCCTAAATCGTTCTTGTAGAATAATAACTGCAGAAGGCTTGTAATAGTTTCTTCTGGAACCCCAAATATCACGGTTGCTTCACAAGATAATTTTCCATCAACTACTATCTTTTCTGATAAGAAAGCACGGATCAAGTCGTACAAATGAGACGATACTCCATAGGCACGCAAGTACTTTAGAAGACGCTTGTGAGGAACAGTGGAAATCCCGAAATATGGAATCATCTTCAGAGCCCTGTCAATAGCACTCATTATTTTTGAGTGAATTAAGAGCCAGCTACGTTAATAAAAACAATAGTAGGTGAATCCGTGCTGCCTATGTGTCGAAACATGTGTTTTCTAAAATTATTTCTTAATATTAAACACAGCATGAATACCAATATTCTGTGGAAAATCGATGTCTATAGTTCAACGGATTAAATCTATTTCACATCTATTGTTGTGACCTGTGCACCTATCAAGTCTTTGGGTATGGGTCTTTGGTCAAGAGAGTAGCTGTGTACGATTGTTAATAATGGAGCTTTCCGTTAGCGTACTCCAAAAGAAAAGTAATTCTTATACAATGTGGACCAGAAACCTATCCTTCATTAAGTAATTTTAGTTGTTTCCTGCACTAAGTGTATCAGCTTCAAAATTACACTTGTTGGCAGCTGTTCTTGAGTCAGAGTCTATAATATTTACTGCATCTTTGTTGGTGAAAGAATTTCGTCAAACATCATGAGCGTGCTGTCGTTGAGAAGAGAGGTTAAAAATTTCCTCGACTGATCTTGGCCAAGTTAAAGGTGTCTTGAAGTAAGCTAAGCTTGTCAGGAAGGAAATTTAGTAAATGACGTGTAAAAGACGTTTTCACGATTAGAAATTAAAATATCATAACGATGGACTGCACGCTTTGCCGGGTAAATAGATAGGAACTGGACAAAGGAATTTAAAAAGACCAAAGTGATGACTTAACAGAAGATCGGTAAATGACGTTAAAGAACAATGAAACACAACGTGAATGTGCATACATGGAAAAGTTACTTTTTCTGTAAGCAAGAGTGACTTGTGACGATGACTGCTACGATGGCAACGTACACAAATTTCTTGTTACTTATCTTTATAAACATACCAAAGAAAGGTACACAGAACTGAAACGGCTGAAGGCAGAAAGTTATAAACCGTAAGAACGCCGGTTTGAGTTAATGAACGCTATAAGTTGGCTAAACTGAAAATACTTAACAACAAAACAGTTTATATAGCTGAAGTTTCCTTTAAGAAAAACAAATTGAACTGCTGTTAACCAGTACGTGGTGCTTTCTAATATACAAGAGATGCAGTGAGCATATCAAGCACTGCTGAGATCTTATTGCTCTATTTCTATTTTCTAAAGTTTGATTTCAGTCACGTAATCACATTATTATGTCGCGTATAGAAAAACCTGCTGACAAAGGCTCACTTGTTCTTAGGACCGACAGGGAGACCAAGTTTACCGTCGTCAGTACGTACTGAAGGAACTACAAATAGAGCGCTAATTTGGGACTGACACAGAGCCCGTAACGGAGTTTCCATAAGTCATTTACACAACGGAGGATCGTTGCGGTTGCTTGTAAACCGTTCGTTAGCGCGGCAGGGTTTCGTCTCACGGGAAACATTTCATCCCGACACGCACGTAATCTCGGGTTGCTGTTAAGTCGAAGGGATTCAGTCGGCAATTAATCACGGAAAGGAAAAGCTGGCCTGGGCCGTTACGTGGCCGGGATGAGCCGACGGGTCGTCAAATGTCAAGGCCGCACGAGGGCAGCCGGCCGCGGCGGCGGTAATCGCCACCTCCACACGAGACCTCAGCTGTGCGTCCGTGGCGCGGTGCGGCGACTTGCGCGCACCGAGCGTCCTCCGGTAACGGGCAGGCGGATCTCCATGTACGGCTCCAGGAACGTGATTCAGCGCCACCGATGAGTTCGTCCCAGCTGGCTCTCATGCGAGCGATCGGTATCGGAGACAAAGCTGTGAGAATCCGGTACTGTGATTTCCCTCCAACCTAGCACACCGACGTCATGCTGGTCCTGCAGATGACAAGTGATACACCAGGGCGCACCAATCCGGTATTTATCAGACTTTGTAGAAATGATCAACCATGACGCGTATCCAATTTACAAAGCAGTATACGACCTAATTCCCTTAAAGGAAAGGGAAAAGCATCATGCATACCTTTTAACTGAAGACAGACCACATTACACGCAAGGGCATGAAGAGAAGATGTAAGTAACTGACCGAAATACACTCCTGGAAATTGAAATAAGAACACCGTGAATTCATTGTCCCAGGAAGGGGAAACTTTATTGACACATTCCTGGGGTCAGATACATCACATGATCACACTGACAGAACCACAGGCACATAGACACAGGCAACAGAGCATGCACAATGTCGGCACTAGTACAGTGTATATCCACCTTTCGCAGCAATGCAGGCTGCTATTCTCCCATGGAGACGATCGTAGAGATGCTGGATGTAGTCCTGTGGAACGGCTTGCCATGCCATTTCCACCTGGCGCCTCAGTTGGACCAGCGTTCGTGCTGGACGTGCAGACCGCGTGAGGCGACGCTTCATCCAGTCCCAAACATGCTCAATGGGGGACAGATCCGGAGATCGTGCTGGCCAGGGTAGTTGACTTACACCTTCTAGAGCACGTTGGGTGGCACGGGATACATGCGGACGTGCATTGTCCTGTTGGAACAGCAAGTTCCCTTGCCGGTCTAGGAATGGTAGAACGATGGGTTCGATGACGGTTTGGATGTACCGTGCACTATTCAGTGACCCCTCGACGATCACCAGTGGTGTACGGCCAGTGTAGGAGATCGCTCCCCACACCATGATGCCGGGTGTTGGCCCTGTGTGCCTCGGTCGTATGCAGTCCTGATTGTGGCGCTCACCTGCACGGCGCCAAACACGCATACGACCATCATTGGCACCAAGGCAGAAGCGACTCTCATCGCTGAAGACGACACGTCTCCATTCGTCCCTCCATTCACGCCTGTCGCGACACCACTGGAGGCGGGCTGCACGATGTTGGGGCGTGAGCGGAAGACGGCCTAACGGTGTGCGGGACCGTAGCCCAGCTTCATGGAGACGGTTGCGAATGGTCCTCGCCGATACCCCAGGAGCAACAGTGTCCCTAATTTGCTGGGAAGTGGCGGTGCGGTCCCCTACGGCACTGCGTAGGATCCTACGGTCTTGGCGTGCATCCGTGCGTCGCTGCGGTCCGGTCCCAGGTCGACGGGCACGTGCACCTTCCGCCGACCACTGGCGACAACATCGATGTACTGTGGAGACCTCACGCCCCACGTGTTGAGTAATTCGGCGGTACGTCCACCCGGCCTCCCGCATGCCCACTATACGCCCTCGCTCAAAGTCCGTCAACTGCACATACGGTTCACGTCCACGCTGTCGCGGCATGCTACCAGTGTTAAAGACTGCGATGGAGCTCCGTATGCGACGGCAAACTGGCTGGCACTGACGGCGGCGGTGCACAAATGCTGCGCAGCTAGCGCCATTCGACGGCCAACACCGCGGTTCCTGGTGTGTCCGCTGTGCCGTGTGTGTGAACATTGCTTGTACAGCCCTCTCGCAGTGTCCGGAGCAAGTATGGTGGGTCTGACACACCGGTGTCAATGTGTTCTTTTTTCCATTTCCAGGAGTGTATAAACATTACAATAGACGAATTCAATTGTGCTTTAATTAATCTGAAGAATGGCCTATAACCTGGTCCACGAAACATTCCAGTTCAATTATTGAAGATATCTGAAGAAACGAGTAACCTGCCTGATGAACAACTGTTGTAAAAGGATTGAAATTCCCTCAGAATAGAAAAGTCATATATGGTTTCTATTTTCAAGAAAGGGAATAGGAAAGACACAAACTGCTTTAGAGGCATTAGTGTCAACTGTACAACGAGCCGCTCATTTGGCAAGATAATATTTGAAAAAATTAGAGAAAATGTTGGCCGTGATATTGGGGAAGACCAGAGCGGGTTTAGGCAGAACAGATCATGTACAGATAACATATTTATCTTACAACAACTTATGGAGAAATTTATAGCAGTAGGGAAGGAGTTAAACATTGTCTTTGTAGATTTAGTAAAAGCGTACGATACAGTGTCCGCCCCGACAGCTGCCGGCACGGTAACTGAGCGTGTTCGGTCAGAGGGTTAGCTGCCGTCTGTAATAAAAAAACTGAGTCAATGGATCAACGCCGAACTGAAACGGGTGTCTTGCGATGTCCGCCCCGAGCAGATACAACGAAAGAAAACGAACAAAATGAGGAAAAAAAAAAGAGTGGTCTACGCGGCGGTCTGACACGCCAAGGAGCCCGGGTTCGATTCCCGGCTGGGTCGGAGATTTTTCTCCGCCCCAAGGGACCGGGTGTCGTGTTGTCCTCCTATCATTTCATCATCAGCAGTGGAAAGCAACAAGAAACCATCACTGAAATCACTTCCCTAGATGCTCATGCGGTGGACACCTCTCTGCCGATGCTTCCCCCCATGACAGGACCTTCTTTTTTCTTTTTTTTCTTTTCTTTTTTTACGATACGGTCTCTAGATCTAAGCTGGGAAGCTATGAAAGATATAGGTATGGGTGATCACATTTTACAAATTATTATTGAACTGTACAGAGATAATATGGTACAAATTAAATGAGGTTGAAAGTTATCAGAACCTATTAATGTCACTAAAGGCTTGCGACAGGGTTGCAGTATGTCACCCACGCTGTTCACTTTACATGTGGAAGTGGGTCTCCGAAATTTGAAGAACAGAAGCAGAGGAATGGGAATAACTGTCAACGATGTACAGATATTTTCATTATGTTTTGCTGACGATCAAGGTATTATAGCACAAGATGACTATGACCTTGATTCATGATACGTCGGTTATATCAGGAATAAAACAGATGGGGACTACAAATGAGTCTAACAGGAACAGAGTATTTGGTGGAGAATAGTGAGGCTAAATTTGAAGTACACATCAATGACAAAGCAGTTAGGAGACAGGTAGACAAATTTAAATATGTCGGGGCACATACTGATAAACTGGATTGGGACATACACAAGTAAAATATAGAATACAGCAAAGTAAAATAGTATTGGGTGTATGTTTTCCTTTTGGTGAGGTGACAATATTTCCGGTATCAATAACAAAAGAGTAGGTAAACTAATGGTTGAATCAGTGCTACGCTATGGATCACAACTATGGGTCTTAAATGCGGATCTCAGAAGAAAACTAATAGCAGTGAAAATGGATTATTTGCGTAGGAGTGCCAGAATATCAACAATCTAAAGAAAAACTAACGATGAAGTAAAAGCTAGAAGGAAGGCAATTGATACAGTGATAGAATTGAAAGAAAATCATTAAATGGTACGGACAAATGATGAGAATGCCAGATCATCGGTGGTCAAAGAAGGCTTATGAATGTAAACCACCCAGCAGACGTGAGTGCGGAAGATCACGACGCTCTTGGACAGTCAACATAAATGGAGTAATGGAACATCGCAGCATCGACAAGAAAGATGCGCTGGATAAAGAGCTTGGCGGAGGAAAACAGGAATACAACAAGATGTTGTTATTAATTATCTTTGTATTGATTAATCCTGTAATAATAATTACAGAATTTCATTCCATTCGGATCTGATACCCACCCTCAATGTCATCAGATGCGGTAACCCCCAAGTTCACGCATACAGTCTTATATTCGTTGTGGTATTGAAATAAAAAAAGACACTGAATGTCGTCTTTACAAACTGCTGGGTCATTTCCCAGAGATTGTGGACTGGAGGCAGCTATGGATATCGACGCCCCACCACTGCAATTCAGAGTAGCATCACGAGTGATAAATTAGGCAACTTGAAAAGTCACTTAAAATGCAGTGCATCCTTCAAGATGTTTGTTCTGTTGGGTCTTGTATTACCTGGCTAGAATATTCCATTTAGTAATCGACTCCAGAAGGGCTGACAATTGTGCATACCGTTCCTGCGGTATGCTGCCAGTCCTTCAACGTCTCTTCACAACAGTCACTATATCAATTTTGTTTTCAAATCCAACAGCTCTCTGCACCAAGAAGCCAAGCGCTGGATATATATACAGGCAGAGTTAGAAGAAAATGTAATGGGTTTGACGGGTTATAGTATTAGTGATTCTGAACAAGAAACGTCTTACGAGCATATGTCCTATTCTTAAGAGTTTCCGAGTAAACTAGCGAAAACAATGGGGAATATCGCTCTTTCCGTTTGGTAAGTTGTTAATACTCATTATTAAATATAAAAGGTAAAACAGTGAAGGGTGATTGTAATGACGAGATGAACAACGAAAATTGTGGAAGCGTATGTCGTAGGCCTATCCTTAACAGAATAACGTGTGGTCGTGGAATGACGGTTGTTTTGTGCATTGGAATTAACTTTGAAATAAAATGACGCTCAAAAATCGCCATCAGAGTTCGTTATCTTGCAACTGAAGATAGGCTCGTTTCCTGGAAAGTAGTATAAGCGATTAAGACTGCGACAACTCCAGCTGATCCATTGCATCATCGTATTAAGACGACCGACAGTAAATATTTGCTGAAAAACATTGATAATTAGCAGCTGATAAAGTGAATGATCATATTAGCGTAGCTCATCTCATTTAACATAACATCATAACACACTATCTTTTATTCCAACCGTTCACTAAGACGACTACTAAGGAAGACAGTGCAAGGCAGTATTAACACACTGGCATCTGTCGTAGAAACAAATTCCGAGCGAAAAATATATCTTCGAGATCGGGAAAATGTGATAACGTTGATAAATCGTGATATTATAGGAACTCGATAAATTCAGGTGATAGTAAATGATTGTTTGTTGGTGTACATTTCCTCACAAAAGAAGTTCAAAAAGTCCACCGTCAACTGCAATTTATTTTGCAGCTCTTTTAGACAAGTGATTTGTTACCGATCTAAGCTGATTCTTACGATTCTTCACTTGAGCAAACTCGTAGAAAATTTCCTCCTTCTAGTCTGCTCTGCGATTGTAGACTTCGCTCTTAAGCGAACCCACAAAAAGTAACCCAAGCGAGTAAGAGCGTGTAATATCGGTGGCCAATAAATGACTCCAAGGCGACCGATCCAGTGAGTTACTGTGTCACTAGCCGTACAGAAAGTGCAAGTGAACTGTGCACTGAAATGGTCAGTTTAAACAACACTACGTAGCCTAATGTCGCTTAGGTTGTATTCGCATGTGGGTGCTGGTGAAGAAGGACGTGGACTGACGCCTGTGACTTCCAAACCAACTGTATGTCGGATTCAGTTAACAAGACGGCATATATCTATTTGAAGTTCTTTGTTCAGAATCCTCATTACTATCTCTTCTGGACGTAGGTACGTTGCCTCCTGACTCGCCCTGTAGACGTGGATAGCCGCCGTTTTCTGTGCCAAATTACAATGGTGTCGATCACCACATACACATAGCTGAATATCACAGAATGCCAGCCAATGTCCCAGTTGATTCTGGCTGTCCACGTAAGTCTCTTTGATCTTGCTACGGTTTGAGGTCGAAAAGTCACTGGACAGGTAGAGCAAACTGTTCCAGAAAGGTCGTGACGCTTTACCAAAAAAAAAAAAAAAAAAAAAAAATGGTCCAAATTTCTCTGAGAACTATGGGACGTAACATCTATTGTCATCAGTCCTCTAGAACTTAGAACTAATTAAAACTAACTAACCTCAGGACAGCACACAACACCCAGCCATCACGAGGCAGAGAAAATACCTGACCCCGCCGGGAATCGAACCCGGGAACCCGGGCGTGGGAAGCACGAAAGCCACCGCACGACCACGAGATGACGCTTCACCTCTAGCCCCTGTCCGCAGATAGACTGTTCCTCAAAGCTTGTCGAACAACCCCACAGTCTGCCTTTAGAAGGAGCACTGTTTCCACTTCTTCCCACACTGTCTGCCGAGTGCCTCTTATCACTAATGTTTTGAGCCGTTGCACTGCACCCAACTGTCTTTGCAATCTGACGGTATGATGCTCCTTGTACTT